>NW_027417934.1:0-121788 GCF_009905375.1 Apium graveolens | reverse complement strand
CAATTAATTGGTGAAGCGCGATAATCAATTGGTGAAGCCCGATAATCAATTGGTGAAGCCCAGCACCCAGAAATCAATTGGTGAAGCCAGCACCAAACAACAAATCGAGTGGGGAAAGAGACAGGAGAGCAAAAATCTAGAAAAGATTGGAGAACAATAAGTTCAGTGAGAGGGGAACTGATTCCTTGGAATTAATCGTTGTGCAGTTGTGATAAGGGAGAGGATCAAGAGCGGGGGAGAGCCAAGCAGAGGTTGATCGGGAGCAAAGAGATTGTATATGCAATAGAGTGTATTTGAGAGTCTTGTACGATCTCGTCAAGTGGGAGTGAAAATATTATTCTTATATTGCTAAGTTATTAATTATTAATTAATTATTAATTATTAATTTAATTTATACAATATATGATATATTGAATATTGTACAGGTACATTATAGGTGTTAATATTTTAAAATAAAATTTCGTAATCAAGTTAATCAACTAATTGAGCATCAAAAGTTCAAAACGGTATATTATACATACATATACATACAAACATAAGTATGTGTGTGTTATAGTAATATGTTTAAAGAAACACGGAGATAAAACAACAGAGTAGAATTCGAACCAGTAATATCTCACAAATGATCTCTGTCTTGCTCTATCTCTCTCTCTCAATTAAGTCCGAGAGATAGAGATTAACGGGAAAGAAGACTGCGGGGAAGAACAGGGTAGTCCTTTTCTGCTTTGTTAATAAAAAACAAATATTTTTTAAATATTTAAAATACTTATAGACTTACTTTAAAATAATACTTGTTTGTACTAATAATATACCAATATTCTTCAAAAAATTAATTAGATTTTTTCATTTATTTATTAAAGATATCAAATAACTACTAAAATTTAAAATTATTAAATTACATAACTACAAATTATATTTCTAAAAATTTCATAATTTATATTTTAAAACCCGACACTAACTACAGATAAATAAATATACACTCGTAACATATATATGACAATGCTTTTATAAATATTATTTATTAGTTTCTTTGTAGTAAGTTAGTTATTTTCAAATTTTATTTTTCAAAATATTTTTTTAAAAAATACTCCCTTGGAGATTAATTATCGCACAATACCTGTACATATCTATTCTCTACACAATTATATATTATATGATTAATTTTAAGTATAATATACAATATAATTAAGGTAAAGATGAAAATTATTATTTATGTTTAAAAAAATTATTATGGAAGATTTTTTAAAAAAAGACATGTATTATGGACCCGGCCGGGGGAGTATTTGCATTTAGTGCATTATCCACTTATTGTTAACATTTCTGTGTTTATTTATATAAAATTAAAATTTAAATTAATTTTAAAAAATTAAAAACTAATATTTCAAATCTACTAATTATTAATATTTAAATTAATTAGTTAATTTATTGTTAGAATTTTTGGTGAAATATCAATACTTTTATAATTATAAAATTATTTTATTTAATTTCTTTTATATTTTAAAAGAATTTAGAGTTTAGTATATGACTATCATAGATATTTAATTTTCTACTACTTTTTAATGATTTTAATAATTTCCCATCCATAATTTTATTAATTCTATTTTATATTTTATAAATATACTTAAAATTTTTATTATTTAAATTTCTTCTAAAAATTATTTTAAAAAAAATCATAACCTATAGCGTCGGCATTTAGAAAATGACGCTTTAAACCAAATCTATAGCGTTGGCAATTAAATGCCGACGCTTTAAACCAAATTTGTAGCGTTGGCATTTACAAGCCGAAGCTTTAAACCAAACCTACAGCGTCAGCATTTTAAATGCCGATGTTGTAGGTAGAAGCTACATCATCGGTATTATAAAGACCGACGCTATATGTGATTTTTGGCGTCGGCGTTTTAAAGCCCGACGCTACAAATTGTCAAAAGCATCGGCTGTATCAATGACCGACGCAACAGATCATGCACAAATGGCTTAAGGCGTCGGTTAAAATTACAACCGATGCTAGAAGTCTATTTAAGCGTCAGTTCTATATTCAACCGACGCAAAAAGTGCGACGCAGAAGGACCTTTCTATACTAGTGCTTGTAGCTAGTGCATAATTAATAATTATAATAGATGGATGAATATGTATAGTATTTGATTTTAGGATTAGATAAAAATGTTGTACTTGATGTTTGGATATTGGTTGTTAGATATATAGACAACTGATATAAAGTAGTAGTTAATTTTGAGAGTTTCTTGGGCAAATTTTTGGCATTTATATTTATAAAATGTACATTAATAAAAGACCGATGTCTATCAAAACTTAATACATCAGTTTTACTGGAACATTGATATCAGTAATATCGAATAAAACTGATGTTAAATACTACAATAATAAAATATCTTAAAACAGAAAACCGATAATATTAAGCTTTATAGACATCAGTTTGTCACCCATAGATATTGGTTTGAAATAAAGAACCGATGTTAAAAGTTATTTTTACATTGGTTTATCTTGAAAATCGTTGTTACTGGTATTAGTAACATCATTTTAATGGGTAAATGGAAATATTTTGCTTATCTCACATATGTTTAAATTGATAAAAATATCATATTATGATAATATATAAAGATTAGATATGCATTAGAAATTTAACATCTTTAAGAACTAATGTTATATGTCTTCTTGAACATCAGTAAAAATCGATGTTAAATGGGGGTCTTTAATATCACCCACTAAGACATCGGATTTTTTTGTTCATAGACATCATTTTTTAGCCGATGTCTATTCTACTTTTTTTAGTAATGTTGTATTATGTAAATAATGTTAGTAAAATGGAAAAGTCTTGAGAAACTTACTAATTTTTGCAATCAACTTTCATTCATTTTCATTGTTTATTAAATGAACATGTGGTGTGTAATGACTGCATCCATATATATCTTTTGTTTTTTGGTTGTTAAATTAAATTGTAGTGCATCAAGGGGCACCCTGTTTGTTCCAGCTGTTGTAGCAAGTATAATAACGACTGCCCTTCTTACTTTTTGTCGATCAGTGATATTCCTTGCCTTATCATGGAGGAGCATCGTGATAGAAAGTCCCTTGTTTGAATAGAAAGTATGGGTGCAAAGAAATATTGAGCTATGGTGTGAAATGCGAGCATGAAAGATCTTGCGCCTATGAACCTTGTAATTATCCTCAACTTGACTGTGATTTTGATGCTTTCTACAAGGATTTCTATCGGCACTTTGCCCGCAGGCACCCAGTCAGCCACATGCTTCACGTTTGGATATTCGTTTTTAGTTCTTTAAGTGTAAATGGGAAGTACAAATTCTTTCAGGAAGATAATAACCACACACTTTTCATCCTTAATTTAAGTGTCCGGGAAATTGGAGCTGTTGTTAATATAACTCGTACGGTCCCGAGCTGTTTATAGAATTCATATGAACTAGAAGAAAGTAGTGATATGATATATATAAGACCCTCACTGAACCCGAGTCTAGATGACTTAATCTCGGACCGGTTAGGTCCGACTCTAGTACCAACCCTTGTCCTAAACCACTCGGTCTGGGACTGGTTAGGTCTAACTCACTGAACCCAGGTCCGAGACCGATTAGGTCCAGCTCCAGAGCCCAGTTTGGGGTCGAACGGGCCCGGCTCATGTACACCCCGAGACCAAGTATCCCCGTGTCACCTATTCTAGAATGCCCAACTAAAATACAACACGGGAGGCACGAGTCCAGGAACGTGACAATGACAGCTATTAATGATCAATCATGGGAATAATTAGGGTACGTGTCAAAGGATCGTTGGAACATTCCTCGACAATCCTTACTGGGACATATGTAAGGCATCCATTCTAGTCAGGCCTCCTCCACTCCCAACAACAAACGACCAAAAGCTACAAACCTCTAAACCCTATCCTTGGGCTATAAATAGTCCAAGGAAGAGATTAATCACTCTTTTCAACACACTCATACACACACAACCACCTTGCATTTTCATCTTCATCAACCAAAAGCGAGTTCATATTCTCACACCGGAGGCGCCGCCGAGGTTCAAATCCCCCCTCCAGTGTTGTTTTGTAGACACCCAACCGCAGCTACACCGCAAGAAGGGTACAGGAGCGGCATCGGAAGGACCCGACGTGGATCAGAGTTATCAAGTAGCGTAGCGGCTAAAATATTTCCTTGTAATCCCTAAAGATACAGTTTATTCTACATGGGATTACAGAATGCAAGTTTGCATTGGCAGAAAAAAAATGTGAAAATCCACTTGAAAGCAGTCCAGTCAGTTCTTGAAGTCATTGATATATATGGTGCACACTTCCTAAGTTCCAGATTCAAGGTTTAAATTGAGGTCAGGAACTTCGAAAGAGTTGTTCCATTTTTTCTAGTCAAGCCCTGTAATAGAGTTTTAAGATATCATTTGTTTAAGATGATTCATCTCCGAGTGTTGCAAACCATTTATGTTGTGATCGTAAACTGCTTAGACTTTGATTTGTTGTATGTTCGTAACATAAAAGCCATTTGGGATCTGCTGCTTATTTTTTCTCTTTATGATTTTAGTTTTATTGAAATTTTCACCCCTATGATTACAGATGAAGGAATCGCATGATTTGTTTTTTTAGGCTCAGATTATAAATTTGAATAGTATGATTTCATATTTTAATCGATGGCACCACTATGTTCAAAGACAAAGACAAGCATAACTATAAAGGCAATCGTATACAGAGATGCGGAGGTATTACAGTTAGGTCACCAGTTGAACAAACTACGGAGAAAAGGGTAATATCTAGATGCGGAGGTATTACAATTAGGTCACCAATTGCAAAAACTACATAGAAAAGGGTAATATAGCTTTCAAAACTAATCCCTAGTTAAAAAGCCGCAGTCAGTGGCAAATACATAGTAAAATATTTAATACCATACTATAAAATATTTAATACCAAACTGTTAATGGAAGGACATTGCATTACAAATCAGATACGTCGCATCGTTAAAGATAAAATGCTTACAAAAAACATTAAATCCACGTCTTCCATGAATCCTGAATAGGAGAACCACATAGGAAATTTTATATGTAACTACTTCATATTTAAAAAGAATACATATAAGTACTTAACAAAAACTGTCTTAGCCCCAACTAGAACAAAATTTTTAAAGAAATATATTTGCTATAAATTTTTTTCTTCTATTTTAGCCCCCACATCAATAATTTTCTAGCTCCACCACTGGTGAATAGTGCATGTTGTCGCCAACACCTGGAGTGTCAATAATAGTGCAGCTGCTATGTCATGAAAAACAATTCATGATGTTAGATAAATCATAAATTTGTCAGTGTTTAGATAAAGTTAGCAGACCCCAGCTGCATGGTTTCATACTTTTCTGTTTCCAGCCATAACCATAATGATGGATATCTTTCACATATTTCAAGAGTTTCCAATGATGTAATGCAGATTAAGGAACTCCCTTTGCCTGCTTAGACCTTTTAGAGTTTCGGTGTAAACCTTCCCATTCTGAACACCAATGAACTAAATGAATTACAGCTTCCAAAAGTGTAGGTGCACAAACTTACCTACACAATGTGTACTCTGTACCTCAGATTGGCGTCATGCTCAAGAACTGCTTCAACAACACAGTTAGTCAAAAATCCACATTCCAGTTTTAGTATTTCTGGTCGTAAATCCTCATTTCTATGGTGTACCCACCGATACATAATAAACACAAATTCTCATGAGTTTGACTTATTTCATTGGAGAAATCGATTTTAATGTTTATGGACCCTGCATTCACACCAATTCACCCAAAAAAAAATGAGTTTGTGCTTATTGTGTGCCCATAGAAAATTGAAAATAGTGTGTTTGAGAAATTATAGGAACTCGAGTTTGAAGTTTTACAAGAGACATTAAACACATGGACTCTTGAATTATCTCTACCCAAGACAACCCCCTAAGATACATTCAGAAAATGATGGACATGTTCCTCAACTAAGCTGTTCATCCTGGTTATCATCAGTAATATCAGTATCATCAGTTGTTTCCCACGACTTTGTGCAATCCAGAAAGTTTCGAGCCTTTCAGCTTTCAAGTCTACCAGGTTTTCACTGTCTCTCTCGCTTAAAGTCATTGCCTGTTCTTTAATTATAATTGATACGTACATTTCAACTTTTGATTGGTGTGCTATTTAAGTAGTCGGGTGAGGGTTTTATAGCTCGGGTGAAAAGATCATTAAGTGCTATACAAAACTGGAATTTTGATGTAAATGCGGAGGTATAACGGTTAGGTCACCAATTGCACAAACTACAGAGAAAAGGGTAATATAGCTTTCAAAACTAATCTCTAGTTAAAAAGCCGCAGTCAGGGGCAAATACATAGCAAAATATTTAATACCAAACAGTTAATGGAATGACATTGCATTACAAATCAGATATGTCGCATCGTTAAAGATAAAATGCTTTCAGACAAAAAGAAGGGTTTGTTCCCGGAACTCTTGGGGGAGATTTTTGGAAGGCCGAATTCTTACAAAAAGCATCAAATCCACGTCTTCCATCCTGAATAGCAGAGCTACATAGGAGCTAGTGAAGTCTAAAACCCACACTAAGATAGAAAATTTTATATGTAACTAATCATTTTTAGAAAGAATACATATAAGTACTTAACAAAAACTGTCTTAGCCCCACTAGAACAAAGTTTTTAAAGAAATATATAAGCTATAAAAAATTTTCTTCTATTTTAATCCCACATCTATAAATTTCTGGCCACACCACCGCTGAGTAGTGCATGTTGTCGCCAACACCTGGAGTGTCAATAATAGTGCAGCTGTTGCTATGTCAAGAAAAAAAATTCATGATGTTAGATAAATCATAAAATTCGTCAGTGTTAGATAAAGTTTGCAGACCCCTGCATGGTTTCATACTTTTCTGTTTCCAGCCATAACCATAATGATGGATATCTTTCATATATTTCAAGAGTTTCAAATGATGTAATGCAGATTGAGGAACTCCCTTTGCATGCTTCCAAAAGTATATGTGCACAAACTTACCTACAGAATGTGTACTCTATACCTCACATTGGCTTCATGCTCAAGGACTGCTTCAACAACACAGTTAGTCAAAATTCCACATTCCAATTTTAGTATTTTTTGTGGTAAATCGTCATTTCTATGGTGTGCCACGGACACATAAAATTCTCAAGAGTTTGACTTATTTCATTGGTGAAATCGATTTTAATGTTAATGGACCCTGCATTCACACCAATTCACCAAATAAAATTGAGCTTGTGCTTATTGTGTGCCTATAGAAAATTTAAAATAGTTTGTTTGAGAAATTATAGGAACTCAAATTTGAAGTTTTACAAGAGACATTAAACAAATGGACTCTTGAATTTATATCTCTACCAAAGACAACCCCCTAAGATACATTCAGAAAATTATGGAAATGTTCCTCAACTAAGCTGTTCATCCTGGTTATCATCACTAATATCAGTATCATCAGTTGTTTCCAACGACTTCGTGCAATCGAGAAAGTTTCGAGCCTTTCAGCTTTCAAGTCTACCATGTTTTCACTGTCTCCCTCGCTTAAATTCATTGCCTGTTCTTTAATTAAAATTGATACGTACATTTCAACTTTTGATTGGTGTGCTAGTTATGTAGTCGGGTGAGGGTTTTATAGCTCGGGTGAAAAGATCGTTAAGTTCTATACAAAACTGGAATTTTGATGTAGAGATTGTGAAATATAAAAATTGTGGATTGCTTTGCAAAGTTGGGCTGAATGAATATATGGATATTGTGGCCCAATAGCTAGAACAACAAGATTAATAGGGGATATGCACAAGCGTTATTAGGAACCCTAATTGGCGAAAATATATATAACTCGCATCGCTTGCTGTGATGTAGAAATTGTGAAATATATATAGAAATTGTGGATTGCTTTGCAAAGTTGGGCTGAATGAATATATGGATATTGTGGCCCAATAGCTAGAACAACAAGATTAATAGCGGATATCCACAAGCGTTATTAGGAACCCTAATTGGCGAAAATATATATAATTCGCATCTCTTGCCGTCACTGAAGCCGCAAAGAAAGAGAGTGAGATAGATACAGGAAAAAGAAATGGAGAGCTCCTCATTCGACTCTTCACCTTCATCAACAGATGAATATTATATGAATACACCTATTCAAGATGATGTTTCATCTGCTGATCCATCTGATCCATCTGTGGAAGAAACAAGCGGATCAGCAGAAGCTCAAATCGGAGGACGTGAGAGCATCGGAAATGGAACTCTAGAAGGAGGAGGCCGGACCCGAGGAGGATTACAATCTCCGGGAGGAGGAGTCCAGACCCGAGGAGAAGGAGGAGGCAGGACCGGAGGAGGATTGGTAATGCGAGGAGTTCGAGCCGCAAGACGGAGGCGTTACGATTTAACCAGAAGTCCCTTTGTATTCACATCTATTGAAGACGGCGATTTATTTGATAATTCATTTATAGAAGGAAGAAGAGCGCAAGTCCAAGGACGAGGGCGTGGACGAGGTCGACCGCGTGGCAGCGGACGAGGTCGACCTCGTGGTAGCGGGCGAGGTCGTGGGAGAGGAAGAAGGCACGAGGAAGATGAAGAAGCAGCAGCAGCAGCAACAATGGTGGTTAGAAGTGCAGATACTGAGGGAACAATAAGTGGAAATATTGCAACCCTTGAAAACACTAATATGTTGGATTGCTGTATTTGTCTCGAAGCTCTTAACATCCCTGTCTACCAGGTCTCTCCCTGTCCTCCCTCCCTTCCCCTATGTTATCAAGCAATTTTAGTTTTTAGATTCTTGTTTTATGGTATATTTCTAGCTGTTGACCTTGAAGTAGTATTTCAATGGTCAATTATAGTCAGATGAGGGGGTCTTCTGGTTAGGGGCAAAGGAAAACTAATTTACCAGCTGATAACATGGGTTTAACTCTAAATTTAGGCATGATGTTTTAAAATGTTGCAGTGTTGTTGCCACCAAAGCCAAAAAATTAAGGTCATTGAGGGCTAGAGGATTAAAAAATGGCATACTGGATAGATTTGTTATTTATACTCCATTGCTCTTAACAGATTCTTCAATAAGTGTCTCTTGTGGGCATGCCAATTATAGGTGCATAGGACTGCCACCCATATGTAGAGCCCTTGAGGTCAACAATCTGTATTTGTTGTTACTATTTGGGATGCCGCTGGGAAATATTTATAAAGTTATAACAAACTAATTTTTTTGATAATATATAGTTATAAACTAATGACTGAGAGGTGTAAATTATAGTCTAGTTTATCTGAAGTCTGTAATTTTTACATTCATAGAGTTTGGTTGTAGCAATGTGCAGATACTAGAATAATACTAGGATTCTAATGTTCACTTTGCAAATATTAGTATGAAATATGCAAAGTCTAGCATAATGCTACAGAAGTTTGACAGGTTTGGTCCATGAACGGTTGACATGTTTAGTTGCAAAAGGCTGACACAACTTTTTCTACTTGTTTGCCGAGTAGTTTTTGACTTCATTATTATTGTTCCAAATTATTCATTACAATCTTGTCATAGTTTCTTTCTTTGAATTAACTTCCTAGAGTAATTTTGCAAAATTTTGCTGCTTGTGTTATACAAATATCACAACATATCATGACCTTTCGACCTTTTTATACATATATGGTAACTTGAGTGCATTCTGTATATTATTCTAGTAAAATATAAAACCTTGAGAAACTTACCATTCCTTGCAATTCTAAGCTTCATTTCATTTGCATTGTTTACTAAATGAAATATGTGGTGTATAATCTCTTACATTTTTAGCTTGTTGAAATACATTGTAGTGCGTCAAGGGGCACATTTCCTGTTCTATATGTCGCAACAACCATAAAAACAAATGCCCTACTTGCTGTTTGCCGATTGATTATATTCGTAACTATGGATTGGAGGAGGTTCTTGAAGCAGTTAAAATCACTTGTCCGAATAGCAAGTATGGATGCAAAGAAAAAGTGACATACAGCATGAAACGTGAGCATATGGGATCTTGCGCCTATGAAGCTTGTTATTGTCCTCTTCCTCGCTGTGGTTTTGATGGTTCCTACAAGGATTTATATCTGCACTTTTCCAGCAAGCACCCAGCATCAGCCACACGCTTCACGTTTGACTCTTCTTTTTCTGTTCATGTAAGTGGAAACACTACAAGAAAAATGGCTTTTTCCTACCAAGCAAATCAAACCAGAAAAATTTGGTTGGAATTGCTCTACCATTTCCTACCAACCCGTAAACTGGTAGGAATTGCTCTAGGTGAGGCCCATATTTTGTACACGCAAGCACCAAAACCCACCAATATTGGTGAGAAACTCAAAACCTACCAATTTTGATAGGTTTTGACCAAAATTTGATACCGAAATGGTTCCACCAACCACGTCATGAGCCCTCACTTATTTCATTGATTAAACTTTTTTTATGAAAAAAGAAATAATATCATCAATCTGAGACCATTTCCTACCATGTATGGTGGGAAAGTTTTTCCTACCAAGGTTGGTAGGTTTTGGTAGAATCTTAATATGAAAATAACCCCACCAACCACATCAGCAGGCCACGTATTGTTAAGAATATATAACATTTTTCTGAAGTATAAATAAATATCAATAATTCAGGTCGTTTCCTACCAATATTGGTAGGAAATGGGAGAAAACTAAGAAAAATGTGTTTTTTCCACTTTTCGCTCATTATTTGTCACATTTCCGTTGATCATACTCTAAAAACATATATATATATATCTATTCATTTTAATAGTGAAACTCTAAAAGTTAGTTGATTACACTAACAGTCCCGTGTTTCCATTTGTTTTTTGGATAATTATAATTATTACGAAAAAATATTAAATATGAAAATGATTCGATAAATTAAAACTTTTCAAGTGAATTGTCATTTTATAGTGAAATAAAACTAGGAAAAAAAATTGGGTAAGAAAACAATTATAAATAAGAAAATCGTTTAGAAAACAAAATGTCGAGATTGTTCGAAGATTGAGTTGGATTTTCAACTCAAAGTTTCGGGGATGGGTTAGACATTTGGATTTTTTTAATAATCCAACCTTACGGATGATTATATATATGAGTTTTATACATGTAATTGAAATATAGAATTTTTAAAAATTAAGCTATTATGTTTTTATAATAGATTTATAGAAAAAACTGCAAGAAAAATATATTTTTTGTACATTTCGCCTATTGTTTGTCACATTTCCGTTGATCAAACTCTAAAAAACATAAACATCAATTCATTTTAATACTGAAACTCTAAAAGTTGGTTAATTACACTAACAGTTTTGAGTTTCCATTTATTTTTTGGATAATTATAATTATTACGAAAAAAATATTAAATATGAAAATGATTCGATAAATTAAAACTTTTCAAGTGAAATGTCATTTTATAGTGAAATAAAACTAGGGAAAAAAATTGGGTAAGAAAACAATTATGACTAAGAAAATCGTTTAGAAAACGGAACGTCGAGATTGTTCGAAGATCGAGCTAGGTTTTCAACTCAAAGTTTCGGGGATGGGTTAGACATTTGGATTATTTTTAATAGTCCAACCTTACGGATGATTAGATATATGATTTTTATACATGTAATTGAAATATAGAATTTTGAAAAATTAAGCTATTATGTTTTTATAATAGATCTATAGAAAAAAACTGCAAGAAAATTATTATTTTTGTACTTTTCGCCCATTGTTTGTCAAATTTCCGTTGATCAAACTCTAAAAACATAAATATATATTCATTTTAATAGTGAAACTCTAAAAGTTAGTTAATTACACTTACAGTCTCGTGTTTCCATTTATTTTTTGGATAATTATAATTATTACGAAAAAATATTAAATATGAAAATGATTTGATAAATTAAAACTTTTCAAGTGAAATGTCATTTTATAGTGAAATAAAACTAGGAAAAAAAATTGGGTAAGAAAACAATTATGACTAAAAAAATCGTTTAGAAAATAGAACGTCGAGATTGTTCGAAGATTGAGTCAGAGTTTTAACTCAAAGTTTCGGGGATGGGTTAGACATTTGGATTTTTTTAATAATCCAACCTTACGGATGATTATATATATGAGTTTTATACATATAATTGAAATATAGAATATTTAAAAATTAAGCTATTATGTTTTTATAATAGATCTATAGAAAAAACTGCAAGAAAAAAATATTTTTTGTACTTTTCGCCTCTTGTTTGTCACATTTCTGTTGATCAAACTCTAAAAACATAAACATCTATTTATTTTAATATTGAAACTCTAAAAGTTAGTTGATTACACTTAAAGTTTTGTGTTTCCATTTGTTTTTTGGATTTTTATAATTATTACGAAAAAATATTAAATATGAAAATGATTCGATAAATTAAAACTTTTCAAGTGAAATGTCATTTTATAGTGAAATAAAACTAGGAAAAAAAAATTGAGTAAGAAAACAATTATGACTAAGAAAATCGTTTAGAAAACAGAACGCCGAGATTGTTCGAAAATTGAGTTAGGTTTTCAACTCAAAGTGTCGGGGATGTTTAGGATTACACACTTGGATTTTTTTATTTTTATTTTTTAATAATTCAACCTTAGGATGATTAGATACATGAATTTTATACATGTAGTCGAAATATTGAATTTTTAAAAATTATGTTATTATATTTTAATAATAGATCCATAAAACAAACTTTTAATTCCTACCGGAATTGGTAGGTTTTGCCCAAAAAAGTTGTTTGTCCTTTTCCTAGTTGAGTATTTCCTACCAAGTTGGGTCTGAAATAGACCTAAAATTGGTAGGAAAAGGCATCACCTGAAAATAGTAATTAAATTGTTATTTTAACAATTTCGTATAATATTCGATTTTTAATAAATATTATCCAATTTTTTAACTAAGATATATTTGTTTGTTTTACTATATATTTTAGGGATATGATAAAAATTTTAGAAAAAAATAAATATATTTGGTTTACTAGTATTTAGTCCTATATTGATATTTAAAATTTTTTAAATATTTAATTTACTTTTTAATAATTGCACTCACACTAAAAATTAAAAAAAAATCGTTAAACCCCATTACCTACCTATATTGGTTGTAGTTTCACGAATATTTTAAACATGAAAGTAAATTCAAAATTTTTAAAATTGGAGCTAAATCCAAAAATTCAAAAACAAAGTCCAACTCAAAACCTACCAATATTGGTAGGAAATGAACTTTAGTTTCACGAAAATTCAAATATGGAGCCAAAACTAAAAGTTTTAAATATGGAGCCAAAACCAAAAATTCAAAATTTTCATCAAATTCAAAACCTACCAGTATTGGTAGGAAATGAACCTTAATTTCACAAAAAATTCAAATGTGGAGCCAAAATCAAAAATGAAAATTTCAAATACGGAGCCAAAATTAAACTCAAAAATTTGAAAATTCCACCTAAACCCATAACCTACCAATATTGGTAGGAAATAGGTGACTTGAATCTATAAACCACTATCTTCCTCTTTTCACTTTCAATTTCATCTACTCCACCAAAATTTCATTTCATAATTTCTCCATCCTCTTCTTATCTTTTGGTAAATATCTTCATCCTCTTCATTTAAACCATCTCATATATATGTATGCATTTCAATATTGTTAACATATTTTTTATCTTGATTCGTTTATATAATTACTTCTTTGTTTTTACTACATGTATTAATTGTTCATGTAGGTTAATGACTACTAACATTTATAATCTCTTCTTATGTAGATTTTATTCACTCGAGACCAAGAAAATGAAACAAACAAAGAAGAAAATGGAAAACTCACAAAGAATGTAGACAAATTATTCAACAACGATAATGAAGAAATTACAAAAAATGAAGGCAAATAATTTAACAATGATGAGAACTTGAAGATGATTAGTCTTAACTTTTGAAACATCTATTAATTGTTGTAATGAATTATTATTTCTAATATGCAATTACCACGAATATGTAATTTTTTTTAATGTTATAATGGTGATATGTCCGGATTGTGATTTATGATGATTTTTTCAAATTTTGGTTATTGTTATATGCTTATGATTTAGATATTAATTTATGTACAACTTGTTCTACATTGTTATCAATGAAATAATTTTTTTTATAAAAAAACTGTCTAACATTTCCCACCACATTCAAGCCATTTCTTACCACATTCAAGGTATTTCTTACCACATTCAAGCTAAACAGTTGTAGGAAATGGTTGGTTAGAAATGCTCATATTCATGTCTTCTAACATAAAACCTACCATTCATCAATCAAAACCTACCAGTTATGGTAGGAAATACTCACTCAAAACCTACCAATTTTGGTAGGAAAAAGGTCTTTTTTGTGTCAATTGCCACGTGGGAGGACACGTGGATGGGTCCCATATGCCAACTCATCAATCTGACCCCAATTTGTATGACGTGGCAGCTGACATGGCAGGTGACGTGCCACTTGGCAAGTGGGACCATTTGAGATACAAGCACCAATTCCTACCACAAAGCAATTCCGACTGGAGCAAATCCCACCAAGCCTATTGGTAGGAATTGCCCCCTTTTCCTACCAGAAATAGCCCATTTCCTACCAAAACGCTGGTAGGAAATGGTCGTTTTTCTTGTAGTGAAATACGGAGTACAAATTCCTTCAAGAGAATAACCACACACTTTTCATCCTTAATTACAGTGTTCAGGAAATTGGAGCAGTTGCTAATATAATCTGTATGGGCCCGAGCTGTTTACAAAATGAGTATTCATATGAAGTGGAAGCAGGTAACCGAGACACCTCCTCCAATTTTATTACTTTATTGGTACCCAGACTGCCAAAATGGAAGGAGGACCTTCCTGAGAGAGCCGGTCTTGTGGTCCAAAATGTTTTCTTTGGTCCTTCATGGGATCGCAAAATTCAGGTTTGCATCCGTAGAAAAGGTGAAAATTGACTTGAAAAGCAGTTCAGCCAGTTTTCAAGTCATTATGATGGTGCGTACGCCATGACTTCCATATTCAAGATTTATACAGAGGACATCGAGAGGGACTGTTGAGAGGAAGATCGAGAGGACATGATTCTAATAACTCGAAAATATATTGTGATTAATGCTATGCTGGAGACTGAAGTACTTTCTTTGCAGATTTTCTTTACAACAATTGGTGTTCGTGTCTTCCAAAATTTTATTTACTTTTAATATAAAGTATATTTTTAAATATATTATTATATAATATAAATCTGGATCAGATTATAATGACAAATTTAATTATTATTTAACTAAACTATAATTAGGTAATATAATATTTATTTTACATTTATATATACATATACATTATTATTATATATACTATTAAAATATATATTTTTTAATCGGTATAACGGCCTCAAGATAAAAAAGAATAATTTACAATTTTCATCCATGCAAAAACAAAAATATATCATTGATTCGCGTTAAAATAAAATTTAAAGAAAACTAAATATAATTAATTATATTTGGTTGGAATATTATACATGTGTTAAAGAAAAAATATTAAATAATATTAGTCTGATTTAAAAAATTATAGTATTGATACCGAGTTAAAAAAAGTAATATATAATATTCAACTAGACTAAAAAAATATTTTACAATTGATCCAAACTTTAAAATTTTTAAATTAAAATTTAATTCTACATACTGTAATAAAATAATAAATAATATTTATCCGGTTTAAAAGAAAATTATATTATTGATCTGGGATATAAAATTTAAAATCAAATTAAAAATAATTATATCTTTTCTTCTATGTCTATATTATCTATAATATTTAAATAACCGTGGATCACACGAGTACTCTTATTTAGGCACAAAGAAATTTAATTAATAAAATTATAAATAAAAATAAAATATAATAATAATTTTTTAAAATTACCGTGCATCGTACGGATTATAGGCTAGTTTATAATAATATTTAACGTGCAATAGTTTCATTAATAGATTAATTTTCATAGTGTATCTATACAAATAAAAAAGAATTATAACATATACACTATTCATCTAGCCTTAAATAAAATAGCACTATTTATCCCGGCTAAAATAAAAAAATAAAAACGAACTAAATATATATCTATCTATGTTACGTTATAATAGACGAAATATTGAAAGTTTAGTTGTCGGTCCGTACGAAAATTAATTAATTGCTCTTACTTAATTGAAATAAAAAATATTAAAGATGAAGTATGATCACCTGTATTTTGGTCATACTATAAATTTATAATTACCTTTAACATAAAATAATATTATTATTGAATTAATATTCAGAATAGAATTATGTAAATACAAATAAAGGTAAATCTGTTTTTAAAGTCCTGGGGCCTAAACAAAATAAGATATATTATTCACATGAGCCAAAAAATATAATATTGAATTTGTGTAAAACAAAATAAAATCAAAATATAATTGTTGATAGGTATAATGTCCCGGAAAAATATAATAATATACGGTATTCATTCGGGATTATCATAGATAAATTAAAATTAAAAAATTAAATAAAAATTGAATATATTTTGTTGGATCTGTTGCATCAGCCTAATACAAAATAATAAATGCTACTAATGTGGTTAAAATATTACATTATTGAATCAGACTAAAATAAAATTAAAAATTAAAAGATAATTCATTGGACAATATAATGACATCGAGTTAAAACAAAGTAATATATTCTACTCATCCGTGCTCAAACAAAATAATATTCGACCAGAGCTAAATAATTAAAAGAATTAAATATAATTACTTGAATTTTGTTAATATAATTGGGTTATTTAACTACAAATTTATTCTATATCCATAATATCCATACTATTTTATTAAAATGAAACTAGAGATTATTTGTTAGTTTGTATAATAGCATCATACTAAATCAAAATGATATAAACTAGTCAACCGAGCTAAAAAATTATACAAGTAATTCAAAACAAAATAATGGTTAAAATCCAACATTAATTAGACCAGCTAAAACAAATATTACATAACTTATTCCGGGCTAAAATAATGTAATAAGATTTGAACAAATTTCACTTATTTAAATTTTCAACTCAAAATAATCTATTTTAAAAAAATATTAAAATATGAAAAAAATGAAAGAGTGCCCAAAATACGCCACTTTTTACCTTCAACTGCCTAAAATGGCCAGATGCGCGCGAACCACCCAAAATACCCATGGAATATGTATTTAAGGGATGCATATTCAACCTTCTAAAATTTAATAACGAATACGCATGATGCGTATTCACTCAAATGAAATCATGCATGGCACGTGTTTTATACTAGTACTATAAATATATGTTATATTAAAAAATATATATATAGTTCACTAGTCTCTAGATACATGTCAATTTTACGTTTTTACTAGTCAGTTTGACTATATTTTGACTATAATTATATGACTAAAAAAATTAAAAATTTATATCATCGAAAATTAGATCTAAAATATTTTAAAATATAACTTTTAGTTTTTGAACAAACTAATGATAATTTTTAATAGATAGTAAAAAATTAGTCAATTTAACTTAAAAAAACAAAAATAAACTTATATTTAAACACGAAGAGAGTAAATTATATTCGGACGATCTGGACTGGTTTTACTATGAGAATCATATGAATGTTGTTCTCACCCCATATTTAAACCGGAAAAAATTTATTATCCTTCACCGGTACATTCGACATTAGACGGGACGGGGAGACCCCATTTGAATTAATTAGGGGCGGGTTTCTCATTTTTTTCATGCGGTTGACAAGTCTAATAAACATGACAAATTTAAGTTAGAGCATTGTTTACAAATTACTATTGAATTTTGAAATTTATTTTAAAAAATATTATTTTAAAATAAATTAATAAACATATGTAATAATGGTCTTTTCTTCTGTGCATATGTTAATATTAGAAACTGAAAATCATTAAGATTAGATTTGGCCTACATGACACAAAATTCCAATCCATAACGACACATCCAAGATGTTAAAATAAAGAAGAATTATAGTCAGAATATATAGAATACAATATATAGAATAGAGAGATCTCAAGAGAGATTACAAGAATTGAAGAGATTTCACATGGAGCTCTAGGCAAGCAGGTTATTCTAGATGCGAGTTCCATTATCCAGAGTAGGCTAAAGTAGCCTAACAACATGATTGGAAGCCTTATGATGATAAAAGCCTTTATAAGATTTACTAGGTATAGTTTGTTACATTTACAATTAACAGGTTCGTAAGTCATATGTTCCTAATTTGATTTCTGATTATGATATCAGCTTACAAAAGCAACATTTGAGAATTAATGAGATAGAGAGCATTACAGTACCTCTAGAAACCTAGTCTACAATACATCCAATAGCATTAATGTTACTCTTCCCTGTGTGGAACCTCAACTGATATGCAAAATATATACACTCCTAGACCAACATGAACTCAAGTTATATTCAACTGAGCTGACCAGATTACTAGATAACTTAAAAAGTAAATGAAACCTCCTCCTAACTGTAAACCTTACAAAAGCAAACTTAAATTTCACCTAGCACTACATGAACTTGATCATTATATAAGGAATATGTAATATCTTGACGGTGGGTCCAAAATTTTTTTAGTAAGTATGCTCGAGTACACAACTCAACTTCCACAAAACACTACAAGAATACAAGGCTAAATACAACCGCACAAATACAACTGACATCAAATTCAACCGTTTTCGGTTGAAATTAAGGGCGCGGCTAAATACAACCGCATGCGGTCGTATTTATATATACAGTCCTATTTACGCGGTCGAAATTAGTACTAATTACAACCGAATAAATACAACTGTATTTATATACAACCGTATACGGTTGAGGTTAGGTGTGCTCCTAAATTCAACCGCATTCGGTCGAATTTAGCCTTACTAATTACAACCGAATAAATACAACCGTATTTATATACAACCGTATATGGTTGAGTTTAGGCGTGCTCCTAAATTCAACCGCATTCAGTCGAATTTAGCTTTACTAATTACAACCGAATAAATACAACCGTATTTATATGCAACCGTATACGGTCGAATTTAGCCTTGCAAAAGAATAGAGAGAATTTTCCCGCTAGCGAATTTCGTACTAAATTCAACCGATTTCAGTCGAATTATTTTTAAAAATGGCGGAAAATTTCTGGAAAAAATAAAGAATAAAATTTACACGAAATTTATATTTTAGTTCTTGCAAAAAAAGATTATTATGGTAGTTAGATATTTATCGGTCAATTAATCATTATAGTTTGAGTTTCTAAAATTTATTTTAAAAAAGAAAATCAAATATATTTATTTTTTTCTAAAATTTTTGTCATATCACTAAAATATATAGATCTTGACATCCGTACGGTTAGATCATTCATTAATATTTTTAAAAATATCGAAACATCAATGTGGGATTAAACACTAGTTAGAAGTACGCGTCAAATTACTAGTTGACTGTTAAAAAAGCAAATCAAATATATTTATTTTTTTCTAAAATTTTTGTCTTATCACTAAAATATACAGATCTTGGCATCCGTACAGTTGGATCATTCAGTTATATTTTTAAAAATATTGAATCATCAATATGGGATTAAACATTAGTTAGAAGTACATGTCAAATTACTAGTTGACTGTTAAAAAAGAAAACCAAATATATTCATTTTTTTCTAAAATTTTTGTCATATCTTTAAAATATACAGATCTTGACATCCGTACAGTTGGATCTTTCATTAATATTTTTAAAAATATCGAATCATCAATATGAGATTAAACAGTAGTTAGAAGTACGGGTCAAATTACTAGTTGACTGTTAAAAAACGAAACCAAATATATTTATTTTTTTCTAAAATTTTTGTCATATCACTAAAATATACTGATCTTGACATCCGTACGGTTGGATCATTTATTAATATATTTAAAAATATCGAATCATCAATATGGGATTAAACACAAGTTAGGAGTACGGGTCAAATTACTAGTTGACTGTTAAAAAAGCAAACCAAATATATTTATTTTCTTCTAAAATTTTTGTCATATCAATAAAATATACAGATCTTGACATCCGTATGGTTGGATCATTCATTAATATTTTTAAAAATATCAAATCATCAATATGAGATTAAACACTAGTTAGAAGTACGGGTCAAATTACTAATTGACTGTTAAAAAGAAAACCAAATATATTTATTTTTTTCTAAAATTTTTGTCATATCACTAAAATATAAAGATATTGACATCCGTACGGTTGGATCATTCATTAATATTTTTAAAAATATTGAATCATCAATATGGGATTAAACACTAGTTAGAAGTACGAGCCAAATTACCAGTACTTCTTACTAGAGCTTAGTCTAATACTGATGTTTCAATTTTTAAAAAATATTTATGAATGATCCAAACTTATAGATGTCAAGATCTATATATTTTACTGATATGATAAAAAAATGATAAAAATATAAATATATTTTATTTGTTATTTTAAAAGTTAAAATGTCTAAATATTTTAGTGATATGATAAAAAATTTAGAAATAAAAATATATCTGGTTTTCTATTTATTTATTCTAAATAAATAAATTTTAAAAAATTATTATATTTTTAAGAAAAATATTAATTAATTATAATATTTATATCCTAGAAATATAACAAATTATATAAAAAATACATAAATGTACACTACTTAATTCAAGTGATTGCGGTTGTAATTAGAATAGCCATGTCAGCGATTCATGTAAATTACATCTTACGGTCTATGTTTAACCATTAAAATTACAATCCAACGGATGGATTGAAACCCTAACTCCCCACTACACACACCTATCCGTGCTTTATTCCCTCGAGCCCAACAACCCAATCCCCCTCCGCGCCCCCTCCCCCTCCGCACCCCCTCCCCACTCCAGACTCCTGTCTTCCCGAGAATCAATGGTTTAAAAAAGTGAAATGGTAGCTGCTCCGGCGCTGGAAATAGCAGGAAGTCGAGAAGGGTCAGCTGAAATCAATAGTTTCTGATCAGATTTCTCAGGCCATTCAATCTACTTCGAATCTTCTCCAACTCATGCGCCATTCTTCTCCAACCCATGCTCGTCTTTTCGCAAGTAGAAGAACAAAGAAGCTTCCCCTGCTTTTCCGCACAAACTCACAGCCCCTTCCCCTTTCATTTTATTTAGTATAAAAGCTTCGTTTAATTTTATTGGTTTATATAATATGTTGCTCGATTATGTTTTAATTGAAGTTTCGTGTTAGCCAGAATTTTGGCGCCGGAGTTTGGACGGATATTATGTTACGGTGTTTGTTTGAATTTTATTTTAGCATGATGGAATAGATTTTCGAAAATTCTGTTATGTTATGTAAGTAAAACATAAATAAGTATACATATAATTGTTAAAGTTGTATTTGATGTAGTTTAGTCGAATCTGATGTAAGTAATTTCAGGTTGCATAAAAAATATTTAGAAGAGATTTATCGATAATTTGTACAGTGGCTATTGGGAGAGCACAATCGATAATTTGCCGATTGGTTTGAACAAAAATTTGGTTTACATTCTATTTCCTTCTCTTTTATTTTTATAAGTCATTTTTTTAAATTTGTAGCCACTTATATGCATCAATAATTTACATGTAGGTCAGTACAGAAATGAGGGAGAATGCGGAAGCCGTATCTGAAACTATAAAATGGTTGGCTGGGAAACCTTCATATTCAGTTTTGACTTACGAAAGTTATGTTTTTGAAGGGGTCCGATACCACACAAAGGATCGAGATAATGCAAGGGTAGTTCAGAATAGTGGTGTGTCCAAGTCACTAGTGCTAAGGAAATGATCCGGAAAATATGGGAATTAGACTACCACGCATTCAAGGCCCCTCTATTTTTATGTACATGGGCAGCAAGTGACAAAGGTGTCAAGTCCGATGATCTTGGTTTTACCCTTGTCAACTTCAATGGACCAGGTCACAAAAAGGACAAATATGTATCTGTTGACCAACTAAACCAAGTATTTTTTTATTGAGGATCCAGTTGATGCTAATTGGTCCCTTGTGTTATCAGCGACAACTCGAGACTATCATGATGTTTACAATGAAGATGCTCCTGAAGACACCTCCTGCAATCCTCCCCCATTCTGTTCTAATATCCCTACATGTGACCATACTAATATTGATAATGCAAGTGTTTGCAATAGAAGAGAAAATATAGAGGGTATATGGGTCAAAAAATTATAGGAGTCTAGCTATATATTCTCCTTATTTGTAATTTTTCTTGTTATTTGTAATTTTTCTTGTTATTTGTAATGTATCTTGTGATCTATGTTATCTTGTAATTTTTCAATGTAGTTATAGGGGTCTATCTGTAATTTTCCTTGACAATTAAGTGAGAATTTTTTTTAATTTTCTGCATATCTGTTAGATATTATACCATGAACTTAGTAGTTATTCTACTCTATTAAATATTAGTTAATTTTTCAGATTAGAGGAAGAGGAAAGAATGACACCAAAAAAGCTAATGTGAAAGCAATCAGAAAAGACCGCATCACAGAATCTTAGCGGTGGAAGCCCCAAACGGCTGGAGGATATTCCGAACAATGATGAAAACAATGAAGCGCATGCATCGGAATCTCAACCGACTAACTCAGAACAGATAAATACTACAACTAATACTGCTACAAGGAAGTCTGGGGGTAAACGAGGCGTATGCGCAATGTACAAAGTGCTTGTCAAGAAAGCTTGCGGGAAGAAAGTTAAAGTCACTGCCAATGAATGGGGGATTCCTAATGGGGAAACTAGAGCCCATTTGCAGTCTTACATTGATATGTTGGCCAGGACTACGATTCCAATCGATATTCCTACCTGGCTAAATGTAGACCCTGAATTAAAATCAAAGCTTTGGTTAGATCTTCAGGTACTAGATCAATTGTAAAAAATTATTATCAAATGTAGATCTTGAATATAAGTTTTTCCTGTTATGATTTTACGAACTTGTGTTTTTTTCAGGCGACCTTCAAAGTTAAACCATAAATTGAAAACATGGTCATAAAGTCATTAGGCTCTAAATGGCGACATTTTAAGAATGATTTGACGAGAAAGTATGTGCTTCCATTTATTGGAGAAAGGAAGAAGCTGAGTAAGCCTCGAAGAGGCTATGGTTACGTTAGTAAGGCAACCTGGAAAAGGTTTGTGGGACAGAGGACTAATTCTAAGTCGAAAGTATGTTTTAATTTTGTAATATATGATTTTGGTGATTTTTTTGCATCGTCTATTGTAATTTTTGTAATCTTGTGACATGTTTTTAGGAAATTCATGAAACACAAAGTGAAAGAATGTCTAAGAGAAAATATCATCACCAGTTGTCAAGAAAGGGCTATATCGGTTTAAAAGAAGATGAGGTAAAAATAGTTCATTTAATTGTATAACTATATTTAATTTAAAATAGGTTAGTCCATAATAAATTAGAGTCCTACATTTTTTAGCCATGGAGTTATTGATATTACTACATTTAATTTTATTTGTAATAGATAAAAAAAGGAAGGCTGAATCCGGGAGAAGAACCGGATAGAGCTATTTTTTGGCAAAAGGCTCGTAAGCGGAAAAACGGTCAAGAGGTTGAAGAGGTCGATGAAGATTTGGATGTTGTATGCGATAAAATTGTAAGTTTTAATTTTGGTTAAATTATTTAAATAACCACTATCAAATAAAAAAGGCCATACCTTAATTAGTGCAGTAATGGTAATTATATCAGTTCACTGTTATATTATATCGCATAAATTATATTGCATTAATCACATTAAATTATACGAATCAGTAAAATTAGGACGACATAAAGCAGTAAAGTAGGCAAATGTTTTGTATTGTTTTTTTCATGTGTGATTTGGCAAGCTTGTATAACTTAAATAGATATAGTTAATTGGTGTTTAATCATACTTTTTACAATTTAAGACGCATTCCATGGCCATTGATTACAATTATGCGAAATAATTATAATATATCTTTTACTTAAAACTAGTTAACTTCATTTCGGCTAATTTATTTTGTTTTAATTTATTTTCTTGTTAACAATACACATTGTTGGAAAAAAAGAAGAAGGGTGAGATTCAGTTTTCTGGTGCTGAAGATGTTCTGACAACGACTTTGGAGAGTCGTGAGCATTCTCGGAGGGTTCGGGCTGTTGGAGGGTACATCACTCCAAAGCAATACTTTAATTTTCCAAGAGAGCCAAATCTTCGAATCACAAAGACAGAGTTGATGGCCCGTGATCGACAAAGGGATGAACTGCTTGAAAAAAAATGCAAGCGCTCGAGGCAGAGATTGATCGCTTGAAGTCAGTGATCGAAAGTGGGGGAACTTTTCACTCTCCAATGTCGTCTGAAAAGGCAAGTTGCGATCCAGAAAAGGATAAAGAAATAAAGTCAAATCCACCATCTACAAGAGGAGTTGTGTTGGTATATGAAGATGATGACTGTGTTTTTATAGATGGCCCAGCTAGGCCTTCACCTCCTGGAAGTCACGTAAGTTATTTTAATTTTGTGAGCAACCTTGTGATTTATCTTACTAAGGTAAATCATTATTACCTTAATTTTTTAATTTTGTTTATTTAAATATTATAGGCCCAACGATCTTGTGAGCTATCTGTCGAGAGACTAGAGAATAAGGTTGCATTTGGTATGGTATATCCTCGCGAGGATAATTTAACTGATTTGGTACATGGAGTTGATATACCAATTGGAAATCAATGTGTCTCCATTGATGGCCTCATAAAACCAGATGCCTTGCTTCCAGCTGAGACGCGTGGTGATGATATGATGATTGTCCGCGATGCTCTAGGATCTTTTTTCGCATGGCCTGGGGAATTAATTATCTATACAAATGTTGTTGTATGATGAATAATATATATGTATAATATTGTCTTAATTTTGAAATTAAATTGTTCATTTCAAGATATTAAAAATTAAGTGGTATGTACATTTTATTTTGGTTTTATATTATCATCAGGTGCAGAAAAAAGAAAGGCCCCGACACAATATGGTGATAAGTTACTTACATGATTGATTAGAGCCAAAATGTGGCCCAAAATTGACTTGTAGGAAAGGGGTACCAAAAGGTGGTTAAAGGATGTTTAATTGCATGTACATGATGTTAACATGTTAATTGTATCAATATATGGGGAAAAGTGACTTACATGGTTGATTAGAGCCAAAATGTGGTCCAAAATTTACTTGTAGGAAAGTGGCTTTAATAGGCGGTAAAAGGATATCAAATTGGATGTTTATGATGTTAACATATTAATTGTTGTATATATGATCATTTTATGTTGTTTTATGTTGTTTTATATGATCATTTCTTTTTAATGTTTGTAATTTTCCAGAACTTGCATTTTAATATCAACACTCTTTCGATAGGCACTTGCATTCTGAGATTAGTGAAACACCAGAACTGGTGGAGACATTTTCTTTTATTGACCCCGGATCCACATATCACGTGAATGCTGATTTTGAAGCATACATTTTAAATCGGTTGAGAGAGGGTAACCCGGATCGCCTATTCTTTCTTCCGCATAATCAGAAGTAAGTACTTATTGTAATACTGAAAATTAAAAACATGGAAATTACTGTACAAACTTCTATGTGATGTGTCCTATCTTTCTTTGTTTTTTTATGAAAATAGTATGCATTGGATTTGGTCGTTATCTGGGAAGGGGAACAAATATATTCTGAATCCACTACCTCACCCGACACAATTTTCTGAACTAGAAAAGGCGTTATCGAGGTAAATTTTTATTAACGTAACAATTTTATATAATTGCATGTTCATTTCTGTACATTGTATGAGATTTTATGTTTTTTATGCAGGGCTTTGAAAAGTTACAACTCTGAAATAGGTAGGGGTAAAAAGATGGCCAAGGCAAAGTTTCTTAGTGTAAGTATAATAGATCGAGTACCTAATATTTGTGCTTAATATATATATCTTATTTGTCATGCCTGATTTGTCTTTTTATTAATGAAATAGGGATCTCCCAAACAACCCGGTAGGATTGAATGTGCGTATGTAATAATGCGATACATGAAAGAAATTATCGATGATGATAAGTTGAATTTTGATAAAAAGGTATTACTTTGACGCTTCCAGTTTGCTATATACTGAGATATGGTTACTTTTCAATATGATTACTTTTCAATCATGTACTGTATTTTGTTTGTTTGGGATTTGTAGTGGTTGGCAAAGACTCGATCGTGTTACAACATTGAACTGCTAGATGAAGTTCGCATTGAGGCCCTGCAGTTCATCCAAGAGCATATCTGATCAATTCTTGTACTCAAGGTCTTTTCTTTTGCGTAGTCATACATTTGGTAATTTAGACGGTGTGTAGTAAGAATATAAGTGTATGAATGCTGGGGTTGGTGTATAGGTTTGCAAATGCTGGGGGTTGTACATTTGGTAATATAGATTATGTAGTTTTCGAATGATTGATGCAGATGATGGGGTTGGTGTTGGTGATTTTTGGATGATTGATACAGATGATGGGGTTGGTGTTGGTGGTTTTTGGATGATTGAATGGTTAAATGTATGAATGATTGACTGGTTCGATTTATATGGATGCTTGTTATGCCAATGTTTTAGTTTTGGTTATGTAGTAAAGGACATCGGTTTTATTTATAACAAATGTCTATTAGTAATGAGTACATCACTTTTTTAGAAAATTAGTGATGTAAAACTTTACACAATTTGGTCTATAAACTTCTTACACATCACTTTCAATTAAGAAAAGCTGATGTCAAAAAAGATAATGTACATCACTTTAAGGTAAAAAACTGATGTCAAAGAAATCCAGGTTCAAGTATAAATGAAACATAAAAATCACTTTGTTTAAGATAAAACTGATGTCATGTGACATTATAAACATCATTTTTAACCAAACAAAACTGATGTCAAAAAATGCAATTTACATCAGTTTCAGACAAACAACTGATGTGAAAGACTAATATGTTCAAGTCTAAATGATACATAGACATCACTTCATTCTAGAAAACACTGATGTCTATACGCTAAATTAGACATCACCTTTCATTAATGAACCAGATGTTTAATATATCATTTTACATCACCTCTATCAAAATTATCGATGTTTTTTTGACAAAAAACATAGCTCAATATATGTTTAATATGTTTTAATAGGTGTAATTAATTTATTAAATAATTTTGTTATAGCATTTTTTATAAAAAATCATCACATAGACATCAGTATTTTTCACTAAAATCAATATTTTTGTGACAAAAACATAGCTCATGATATGTTTAACATGTTTAATTAGGTGTAATTTAGTTATTATATAATTTATTTATAGCATTTTATGTAAATAATCAACACATAGACATCTGTTTTTTAACTAAAATCGATGTCTAATCGAGTATAGACATCGGGTATCCACCGATGTCTAGAATAGACATCACCGACATCAACATCGGTCGGGAAACAACATAGACATCGGCCAAAAAGCGATGTCTATGGACTTTTTTCTTGTAGTGGAAGGAAGTGGCAGTGCTCAACTATACAGGCAAGTTTAAGCACAAAACTTGGTTATATATATACACTACAACAAAACTGGCTATTTACGACGGTTAACTTACGACGGAAAAAAGTGTGCGCCTTTCTTACGATGAAAATTTAGATTCCATCTTAAATTTTTATGATGATAGGACTAATCCGTCGTAAGTATATTATTTTATTATTAAACTTATGGTCAAATGTGCAATCAGTCAACTATGAGATATACTTTAGGACGGAATTTATATTTCGTCGTAAGTTGAAATATTTCATTATTATTCTATTATTAAATTTATTTACAAAAAAGGATAATAAAAATTTAATTACAATAACGACGTCGTTTAATTATAAATTATGACGGAAATCATGTCGTCGTAAGTAGTATTTATGACGGAACTGTTTCCGTCGTAATTTTCCCACCTTCCATATTAAATGCCACCAGCTAACTGTTCAAAAGTAATATTTTTTATTAAAACTTACGATGGAAATTTATTTCCGTCGTAAATATGTGCAAAATATCACAGTCTCTTTTCAAAGTTCACTCTTTTCACTTATTTTTTCTCACAAAAATATATCTTCATATCATTCAAAATACATGATAACATAACAACATCGAATTTTATAATCTTTAATTTAAGTATTAAATTTTAGTCATCTTTTATATTTTTTATATGCATTTAAATGTGTGATTTAAATTTTTATGTTTACATGTAATATATATATATGGGTGCTTATATGTTATTCACTTAGCATTTTATTTTCATTTGTAGATGTCTTATGATACTACTGGGATCACTAAACGAATTATTCCCGGTGGTTATGGTTTTACGGGAGAATTTAATAAAGGGGTTAAAGATATCTTGGCATTTGCAATAAAAAATAGCAAGGAACCGAATGATCCGGAACTTTTGATTAGATGTCCGTGTAATACATGTAACAATCAACTCTTTTAACTCATTTCCGATGTCAAGTTTCACTTATATGCGGTCGGTTTTCTTGAGACTTACACCACATGGCATTATCATGAAAAAGAAGGTGGCTCACGAAATGAAGAAATGAATGATCGCGAAGATGTATTTGATGAATATGAGATGTTGAAAAATGCCTTTAGAGGGGAAGATTTTGGATATGTCAATAGTGTCCACGAGGAGCCGAACGAGCAAGTATCTAAATTCTTATACAATGTGAGTAATGTCGGAGAACCAATTTATCCGGGCAACATCAAGTACACATAATTTAAGTTTGTCACTAGATTACTACATTGGAAGAATCATAATAAATGTAGTGATAAGGCCTTTGATGAGTTACTCCTCTTACTTGGAGATGTGTTTTCGGAAGGGCATATACTTCCTTTTAATTATTATGGTGTCAAGAAGATGGTCAAGAAGCTGAACTTGGGATACGAAAAAATACATGTATGTGAGAATGATTGTATGTTGTTCTACGGTGATGATAAAGATTTAGAAAATTGTAAGTACTGTGAGTTAAGCCGATACAAAGATTAAACTAATGGCGAGAGTGATACCATTCCGAGGAAGATCTTAAGATATTTTAAGATCACTCCTCGTCTACAGCGTTTGTACATGTCTACCCATACAGCCAATATATGAAGTATCACAAGAACAGAATTGTGACTGAAGGGGTTCTTAGTCACCTTGCAGATGGAGAAGAATGGAAAGAATTTGACAAAAACTATCCGGATTTTGCAGCGGATATTCGTAATGTAAGGCTCGGTCTTGCAACTGATGGATTTCACCCGTACAGTATTGCTACTTTTATTGTATACTAAAAATGGTCTATAGTACTACTTGTGTACAACCTTCCACATACCATGTTCATGAAGAATCCATACATGTTTATGACACTACTAATACCCGGGCCAAATGATCCTGGGAGGAATCTGAATGTCTATCTTAGGCCTTTGATTGATGAACTTATTAGTTTATGGCAGGTTGGTGTGCAGATATATGATGCTTCTACGAAGACCAATTTCATGATACGGGCTGCCTTGTTATGGACTATCAGTGACTTTCCCGGGTTGGGTATGGTTAGCGGATGGTCAACCCACAGAAAGATGGCTTGTCATGTGTGTATGGGTGAAGTTAAAGCCAAGCAACTACCACACAGCAGGAAGTCCAGCTTTTATGGGTTACATATGTGGAACCTAGACAAGCGCCGAAGAAGTCGACGAAAAGGTCAAATTGTCCATAACATGTGTGCTGGAATCACATTTCCACCACCAGGGAAACCACATAACAAAGAAAGGGCAGATGGCTTTGGGGATTCACACAATTGGACACATATTACTAGCTTCTTTGATCTACCATATTGGGATTCATTGCGTCTATGTCATTCTATCGATTTTAGGCACACAGAGAAAAATGTGTTTGAAAACATATTTCAAACTATTTTATACAGTGCCAAAATGAAGGATACCACATGATCAAGAGAAGACTTAAAGGGAATGGGCATCATGAAAGAGTTATGGATGAATGGTAGACACAGGCCTAGAGATAGATATGAACTCACCCGAGATCAGCTGAAATTGTTATGTAAATGGGTACATTGATTGAAACTTCCAGATGGTTGCCCATCAAACTTGAAGAGATGTTTTAAGATAGCTAAGTTGAAATTTCATGGCATGAAGTCACATGATTATCACGTATTTATGCAAAAGTTTTTATCTTCTGCATTTCGTGAACTTCTTCCAGATGACATACACAAAGTACTTTGTGATCTTTCAAATTTTTTCAAGGACTTGTGCTCAACTACACTACTTGCATCAAATATTAGGCAGTTGGACAAAAACATAGCTGGGATCATTTGTACTTTGGAGACTAAATCCTTTCCAGCTTTGTTTGATCCAATGGAGCATCTTCCCATTCATCTACCCGAAGAGTGCAGACTCGACAGCCCTGTCCCATCACGATTAATGTATAATATTGAAAGACTACAACGCAAAATGAAACAAAAAGTAGGGAACAAAGCACGAGTTGAAGGTTCCATTGCTGAAAATTATGTACATGAAGAGTTGACACATTTCTGTTTCATGTACTTTGAGTCAGGAGTTGAGACAGCGCACAACTGGCTAGGTCGTAATGTGGTTGATGATCGCTCATGGGATCCACATAAACTCGAGGCGTTTACATATCAGGTAGAGCTCCTCAGAGCATATACATGTTACCATTTAGATGTGGATTCCATACATGTTGCAGCACATCATGTTCTTACCAACATGCGTGAAGTGGCATTCTATATCACGTAAGTAATAAAATATTTTCATTCATAATTAAAACTTTGAAACATTCTTCACAAAAGTATGTGATTCAGTTCGTTGGAGAGCCGGGAAGCGGAGCATTATTCCCACCATTATTCCCACCATTATTTACTGTATTGTATGGATGCCCTGCCTATAGAAAAAATATGTGATAAGCCTAATTTATACACAGACTCTCTGATCTTCTTAAATTATTAAATTTATGATTTTGAATTTTGATTTTTAATTAATTATAAAACTCAGTATAAAATATTTTAGGCCTCAATAATCTCTAAAAATAGCTATATATTAATTCTTAGAATTTTTAATTGTTCAGGCCTCATGGAAGTGATAAATTAAAATGGATGTGTATTTGAATAAAATAATACACCCCTAACCATTCAATTACAATGTGAGTATTACTGATGTGTATAATTCCCGACATAATTATTCTTTTTCAGATTCAGTGTCTAATTATTTTCTTTATAGCAGCGCTACATTAGCATATGTGGAAAGAAAGGAGTTGATCCTAAGGTGACCCAAATTCAGAGCTAGGTAGGGGCGGTGGGTGGAGTTCGTAAGAACGTAATTCTTGGACATCCACGGGTTCGAGCCTCTAATATTTACGGTATATTTCTTTTATAGACTGGAAATGTTTAAAATATATGAGCGTGAGTTGTTACATATAGTTTCTTCCCAATGATAATATATTGACATTATGTTGTTATAGAGCCTGGTGCACGTCCGCCACGTTCTCGGAAAGGAGAAGGAAGCTCTGGAAGATCTGCTTTGACTCGCATACAAGATGAAATGTTCATGCGTGTCGTGGATGAGACCTTGGCCCAGGCTCGAGCCAATTCCGAAGAGTATATGTTGACACCCGAGCAGATTCGTCTCTTAGCACATGGAGTGGTGGAAGGAGACTCCCCACTACCTCCGAACCATCCTATTACCAGAGAGACGCGTCAAGCTTTTGTTAGGGTTGTGGTGGAGGTCCTAAATAATATCTATAAGACCCACGAACCAGGAGCTGCCAAGGTATGATCAATTTGATTTTTTATTTAGTTTTATTAATTTTTTTTATGCCTCGTCACTTGAAATCATTCCTGAATAGTTGTTGGAAGCTGGAAACATAAAGGCCGCCTAATTAACTCGAAACTTAAACAGGCCAGCTTAGCACCCATGAAAGATTACCTTGATTTCCTATATCTTGATTATTAACATTTCCTCATGCAATTTAAAATTGTAAAAAAACAGACACAAATAGGCTCTTGAAGCACACTTGCAGGGAAATACCCAAAGAGAAAACAACCAAGTTTATAAAATTCTGGTGCATGCTAGCCCCCAACCAAATACTAATATATCCCTAATCATATATTTATATAAATATCATGGACTGGGATATTGGGAGGAATAATACATGTTTCTCCTTGTCTTGGTCTGAGCCCTATAGTCTCTCTGTCTCGTTTTAAATAAAATATATTAAAGCCATTGACAATGTTTTTAGTATATTTAAAGCATGCATGCATCACCATTAACACCAAGCACTTGACTTTTTAGATAGAGCTGGTGAGAGTTTTTCTTCTAAAGAGGACAAACTTGAGGTTAGGAATTAGGATTCTTGGTTGGTAAAATTTAATTAACACAATTATATATGGACCGCTACCAATGATCAATCACATAACCTAATTATGATCTTCCTGTACAGATACGAGTTTTATCCATAATAAAATGATGATAAATTTTCTTGCATTACACAAAAGTTGGCATTCATACAAATAAAATAACCTTATTACCTTCCAAATTATGCGACCCATAAGTTTATGTAAGTGTATAAAAGTGTAAAAACAATTCATAGTAATTCCCAATTTTAATATTGTCTGAATTTAATAAATTGTGAATCATCTTTAATATGATTTGGGATGCTACTCGTAATTCTTAATCCGGGTGCTGCTTGATGTTTAGTCGCGACTCCAAACACATGATTGAAATTAATAAATAGATAAAAGCTCAGTTTAATCACTGAATTCATGTTCAGGTACGCTATAATTAACATCAACAATTCAATAAAATAGAGTATAAGTGTTTTATTATACTTAGATTGAACTCTACCAAATCTGGGTGTCACAAGGTCTATACTCTAAGTAATAGCCAGGGTTAGCGGGTGAGGGCCCTTGTTTGAGGGACAAACCTCGACTCCAACAGATCTGCCTATCTGGTGAAAACAAGGGCAAGTGTTTTTCACTTGATTCGGAATGGATGGCAATGAAGTTGTGATTCCTTTGATTATTTTTTTAATTTTAAGTTTCTAATTCAGAATTAAATTTAGCAGCACCACTCGCATTATGTAGAAATTTATTATTTATATGATCATGTTTAGTCTTAACAATTTACTGTAATTTATTATTCGGCATGGCAGTTTGTCTCTTATTAGATACGACAACTAACTTATTAAAGTGTGTATTGTAGGGGAAAGCCCGAGCTAACGAAGATGATTCGGATGATGGTGAGAGCAATGACGAGAGTACCGAGACTAATGAAGATCGTGACATGAGCGGTTCTTTTTATGATCATGTCCCTCGTGGTGGTCATTAGGGGTTAATATTAGCTTTATGTATTTGAATGTTTGTAAGATAACTAGGTTGTGCTTGTAAACATAATTTGGTTTGTAAACTGAATTTTAGTTTGCTTTCTACTTTTGATTGTGAATTAGTATGGATTTACGGTATAACTAATATAAATTATGTATTATGACTTGATTGCGAGGTTTAGAGTTTGTTTTAAGTTTGCGATTGCATAAGATTTTGGCAGGTTTAGAATTTAAATTGGAAGCCGAAAATGGCTGGATACTGAAAAATTAGTATTTGGTTATTCTGGAAAAATAAACTTACGACGATTGTTCTTCAAATATTCCGTCATAATTTTCCTAGAAAAACAAACTTACGATGGTTGTTCTTCATATATCCCGTCGTAATGTATATATTTTCATATTTAAATTTTCTTTTTGAATTTTCATTTCCCGGCTTGTAGACCCCACCTTCTAAAATACGACATTTTTTCTGTTGTAACTTTCTAACTTACGATAAATTCTTCTGTCGTAAAATTATATTTTATTTCATTAAAAGTGGGTCCCGTAAAGTAATAAGCGACATTTTTTCCGTCGTAAGTTCATAACTTACGACGTTATTATTCGTCGTATTATAGTATCTTACGACGATAAATTCCGTCGTAAGTAGATTTATTATTTTATTGAGTATGTGGGCCCCTCCTTCCTAACTTGCGACGTAATTTTAACTTGTGACGAAAAACGAACTTACTACTCGACCAAAAAGGATGATTTTTTCCGTCGTAAATGGCTCAATTACGACGATTTCAGTTCAAAAAACCCGTCGTAAATGGCCAGATTTCTTGTAGTGATATTGATAATTAAATGGTTTTTGCGTAGCAATGAGAATTTTTGTGCTCTTTGAATTGTTTACTAGTATAGTTTAATCTGCACTTCTTTTGGCAAACAGATAATATGTTGTTCTTAGTTAAATCAGTGTTCTTGTTCATATGTAGGTTGATTTTAATTTACCTCAACGTTTTGACATTACATATGTTGATTCTGACTCGGGAAAAAAGCGCCCCATCATGATTCATAGAGCAGTTCTCGGGTCCCTGGAGCAATTTTTCAGAGTGTTGATAGAGCACTATGCTGGAGATTTTCCATTATGGCTTTCTCCAATTCAAGCTAGAATTTGGCCCGTCACAGACATGTAGGTAAGTTCTTGCATGATTATACATTTAACTTCCATCAGCCCATCTACCAAACATTTTTTACAAGATTTAAGTTATTTATTTGGTTTACCAAAAAGTTATATTAGTATAAGAAGAGGTTGTGCTTTTCTACAGTTGGACTACTGTAAAGAGGTGACCAGAAAGATGAAAGCTAATAGTATTCAAGCTGAAGTTTGCAGTGGTGAGCGTCTGCCGAAGCTCATCAGAAATGCTGAAAAACAAAAGATTCCTCTAATGGCGGTCGTCGGGCCCAAGGAAGTTGAGACACATACAGTTACAGTTAGGTCTAGGTTTTCTGGGGAGCTCGGATCCATGACAATTGACGATTTGGGGTGGTCATCTCAGGCTCCCTTTTGATCAATATATAAGTAAGATTACATTATCATATTCAAGCATTTTTATTTTTCCTAATCTGGATGTTAGTAATAAGGTGACATTGTTATCATTGTTATTATTGTATTGAAATGTTTAGTTTATGAAATTAAATTTGTGTTGCATATTTGATTTTTCTACAGGCTCTTACAAGTGCTTGCAAGTGGTTCCACCAGGATAATATGCTTCTGGGCCGATGACATTCCTCGGTTCCTATAAAGCTCCCATTACAGTTGAGTTTCAAGGAAATTTGAAGGCTCATGTAGACCTCAACCAACTCAAATCACAGGACGGATGGATCATTTTCCAACAAATCGATGCCTTGATGGTGGTGTCTTTGATGGTCGAGGCCAAGTTGCTAGGTCTGAAAATAATTGTGCCCAAACTGGAAAATGTAGCAATTTACCCATAGTATGTATATAGTAATTGTTAATCCTTGTTAGATTATTTAGGTTGTCAGATTAGAAACTCGAAAATTGACTATATGCATGTTTTTTTATCTGTTATTCTTAGAATATATGGTTCAACCAGGTGACCTTTATGCCCACTTCAAGAAAGCTGAGGTACGACACCTTTTCGAGAATAGTGGGTAATGAGATAATAATGAAGATTTTGGGTAATAGAAATCAACTTGCTTAGTTTTAGTGATTGGGGGTGCTTTTATGCCATTGGAATCTTGAATATAGCTTAGTAATTTTTTTATTTTTTAAGCTTATATGATATTTGTTGTGTTTATAATGAATGCTCTAGAAAGTCCTACAATGGGCTCATTTTTTCACGATACTTACTGCTGCTAACTTAAGGGATTATAGTTCTTGAAATGGCTAGTGTATGTTGTTGTCATGACCATAGAAACATAGACCCTGCTTCCTGTTTCATTTGTAGTTGGTATGTCGTGTTAGTAAGTTTTCAGATGTCAACTAATGGTAGGGAGTAGTTCTGGGGATATTATAGTAGAGAAGGTTGTAAAACATTTGTTATGTTGGGAAATAGGAAAGTCTTAAGCTCTTTGATTATTGTAATGTTCCTTAATAGTCCAGTTTGTTTGAACATTTATAATCTGCTTATGAGTGGGTGGATTCGCTTAGGTGAGAACATATAGAAGTAAAAGAAGGTCTTTATAGTTATCTGTTGTAGGGAGCTACGATAAATTAAAAGGAGATGATTAAAATTGGATGGAACATTGAATGGTGAAAATCAGATGATTAATATGTACAAGATATGTAACTCTATGAATGTCCACTCTCTTTATATTAAAAGAGAATTCATTTTTCAGCCCTTAAACCTATCAAATACCTTTTTGTCTTGTTAGAAGTTTATTTGAAAATATGACATGTTCTTATATTTTCATTTATACCTTGCATGTATGTTGACTTTACATGCTTACTTGGGATCTAAGACTTGAACTATGAATGGACCAGTTTTAGACTTGGCATTTTCAAATACCTTTTTGTCTTGTTAGAAGTTTATTTGAAAATATGACATGTTCTTATATTTTCGTTAATTCCTTGCCTGTATATTGGCTTTACATTCTTACTTGGGATCTAAGACTTGAACTATGAATGGACCAGTTTTAGACATAGCATGTTCTGATATCCACCAAATTTTCTATGCAGTAATTTATGTTCTCACTAGTTTGTTTTATCTGGATGTAGCTGTCATTTCAGATGTGGACAAATCAGATTCATGAAACTATAAACTCATAGAAAAAAGGGGATGCTGCTTTATGGCGTAAAGAATTTCAAGCTGCTGTTGAGTGCTTCACACATGTATGGAGTTTAATATCCATCTTCTTCTAAGCAGTTATAGTAAGCTACTAAATAAAATTTTATGCTATGTCTTACCTTCTTTTATTTTTTATGTTTCTATTTATCTAAATTAAACCGGTTAGTGGTGAAACTTAACTTAGTTCGTATACAGTATGAATTCCAAAATTTCTAAGCATGTAAACACGCTTGATATTTGTACAGGCGAAACAAAAGGCTAAGCAACCAGATCCTTCCTAGCGCAGAATTATTTCCAGCGCATAATTTGGGGATTTTAAATTTTGAAGTTTAGAATTAGAACCACTCATTGAAATAGTTCAAAGGCTTGGAACAAGAAGGTTTGCATGTTGTTGAATCTTCACTAGTACAGACTGGACTTTTAGCGTCGGTCAAAACAACACTAAGGTGTCGGTCAAGTGGCGAAGTAAGTGTGGGAGACGCTATAGGTATGGACCTACAGCGTCGGTTAAATGAGCGACACACAAACATTAATTGCATCGGTTAAGCAACACACGTCATAGGGTCATAAACCGACGCTGTAGGTTAACTTATAGCGTTGGTGTTATATATATAACCGACGCTATTTGTTGCATTGCTAAGCATCGGTTGGACAAAATGCCGACGTTCTTGGTTTGATTAATTGCGTCGATCATCTCAAATGCCGACGCTGTTGGTTGTCACTTGTTGCGTCGGTTGATTAAAATGTCGATGCATCAGGTTTTCATGATATACGTCGTGCTATTTAACCAACGCTATTTCTTCTCACCAAATACATCAATTAGCAGAAATGCCGACACATTTGCTTCTCATCAATAGCTTCGGTTAGCTAGAATGCCGACGCTTTTTGTCACAAAAAATTTATTTTTTCCTATTTTCCATTGATATTTTATATATTTTCTATAAACATGTTCCATTATACAATTAATACTAATATCCCAAAAATACAGTACAACAGAAAATTAAATTGTACAACTTAAAAATTATAAATTACAATAAATTTAGAAAATTTAATTATACCATTCGTGGGAGAAAAGTATATATTGAATTACACATACCATCCAACTCTTTCGATTATGGTTCCCTTACAGATAAAATAACACATATTGTGTCTCCCCTAACAACTACTTTAAAATTTTCAAGTCGCCTTTTTTCTTTCTGCAAAACGAGATCGCAAAACTACATCTTGTCTTTTGACACGAACATGAGATGCTTTTAAATGCTTGACCATCAGTTCTCATTTTCCTCTGAAATGTTCAAAAAATAATAAATTCACAATCATGCAAATTATAACCAACACGAAGATTATATATTTTAATTAAATATTTGAAATAACAAGGTAAGAAATGGTTTTATGCTTCTCCATACATATACTTTACTTTTGTTTTCCAAGATCCACCGGAGGATATGCTACTCTTATATTGGCTTCCACGTACCATTTACTTTTATACAAGCTTTAACCACATTTTCTACTTCCTGCTAAAAGGAAGAAAAAAGATAATATAAAGAGATCATCTATTGATACTTGTGAGTAAAACTCAGAAACAATATCTCTGTTAAGAAACATAAGGTCACATCCTTATATTCTCAGACAACAAAATTTGCTAGTGGCACTTGTTTCCCTCTCAAACAACTAGATCAACTCTTTCCAAGTTTTTTATACACTTTGCAAAGAAATGTGATAAAGACGCATGCAAGTTTCCTAGCAAAGGCGTAAAAAGTGCCTGATATCCCGTGACATAAATGATCATTTAAATGTTCAAGACAGAAAACTGAAAACTATGCGCCTCATATTTAGATTAAATCAAAACAGCTTATTCTATTATCTTGGAAGGACATGCAATGCATGAACACATGACAACATAAAATGGAGTTCTTTGGGAGTACGAACCTGATCAACAGTGGTTGAACTTTGAAGCCTCTTGAGGGAAGTATCAGTAAGAGAGCAAGCACGACGGTACAAAGAATACACCTCGGCTCTCTTTCCATCCAAATTGTAAGATTTAGCCAAGTAGAAATACCTACACCAATTGAAAAGGAAACCATTTATACAGATAAATAGCTAACAGAACTCTTACTAGTTAGAATATACTCATTTTTGAAACATCGACAGTGAATATAATTAGTTTGGTCTTCTCAAATCTCAAAATGCTGGATATCCGTCTATAGTAAATATATAGAAAGACCAATATATATATGGAAGACTGAAGTTCTGAAACACAACCTATACTGTATCAGGATACCGTTCTGACCTGGTCTAAATGAAGTTACTGGTTAATAGTTTCTACTTTTTAGATTTTATAGTTTAATTAAGTAGGTCTCCATGTAAAAAGAGGCCAACTAGTCATGACAAGAGATACTAATATTGTATGTTACTGAAAGATGGGGCTTATAACACTATAGGTTTATCCTTTTGCTAACAGACATAATGTTACATAGACAACTAGTGTGTTTGAGAGATGAGTGCGTTGAGAGTGGGGATTAGGGAGAGGGAAAATTGAGAGATGCGAGTGGGTGAGGTGAAGGGGGTGAGTGGAAGAGGAAAAGAGACAGAGAGGAGAAATATCTGGGGAAAATGAAAATTTTAATTTTGACCTAAGTATAAGATCTTATACTTAGGTCAAAACCAAAGAAAGCAAATGACTTTGTAAACCTTATATTTAATGAACTGTCTAGCAGAACTATCGTTTACGGGTAGACTTGACTCAGTTCTCAATGCCACTATATGCCATACTATAAAAGGTTTTATGGAAAATATAAAATTAATATCCAGATCAATCAAATGTGGACTTACCAAATTGTTCTTGAACAATTACTTCCAATAAGCAAGACAGTTTATCCACTTTAACCAGATGCCTCGGAGATCTTGGAACAATTACTTCCAATAAGCAATGTCAGATATTTCTGCACTTGTTAGTGCCACGATCAATCATGCTTTCTAGCATATTTATTGCTACCATCACTGGTTTCTGCAAACTGCAACACCTTCGGATAGTATCTCCGTGTAGAAACATCATTTGTTAGTTGTCTTTCAGATGGCATAATGTATATATTGATAAATAAGATTGTTGGTTGTATTCCATACACAGTGAAGCCCTCAATATCATCAAATGTCATTAGCTACTTCTTAATAGGACCAGACCCCAGACCCCAGACATCATTAACAACAGTAAAACAAGATGGCTTAAATCTTGAAGGAGAAGGAGGATCACTATAAGTCTATAACACTTTTACTTAATTTGAGTAAAATTAATTTAATTTTACATAGAATATTTATTTATTTAATTTTAATTTTATCAACGGTGATATTGTGATACCCATATATAACATTTGGCAATTCTCAAGCAGAGACCATAGATGGGCACTGGAAAAGAAACATACAACATAGAAAAGAAACAACACATACACTCTAAATTCAAAAATATACCAAAGAAGAAACCTCTTTTTCTGTTAATACAAAGAGCATTAACTTGATTCATAGAGTCTAAAGAAGCAATAAATTAGATCAGTCATTATGAATATTGTTTTCTTCTTATGCATCCCTTCTAGTTCTCCTGATTCTTTCCATTGTTATTGGCTTTGACTTATTAAATGCCATATGAGAATAATGATAATCAATTTGTATACAGAACTGCAGACGTGGGTGCAAGGGAATCCCAGAAGTCAAATTATTTAACGTAAATCGTCGTTGCAGTTTACCAAAGGAAGAGATAACATTAAACAAAAGTTTAACAGCAAAGTGGATCAATAGATTAAGTAAATAGACTGAAAAGACTATACATTATCTTTAATATCTCAGTAATAATAATATTTACTGCATTATTAAATGAATATGTACCACAGAAGTCAAACAAATGTTTGTAAGAGTCATCATTATACAAGCATCTAGAAATTTGGTATGCATAAGGAAATTAAATTTACTGATAGCAAAAAGGATTCAAGTTTACTTTTAAAAACTTAATAATGCCCTTACTTTAAACCGTAAGCCACACTCCCTCATCATTCAAAGTCTTGATATTTTGAGCATAAGCTGCATTTGTTTTCTCAGCAACTAACTTAGAGCTTATAAACAGATACTATTTGAATGTGACGACCACTAGCAGGACTTAAATCACCTAGATATGTCCTAGGTAATAATGTGATACAACTTACACTCTGAAGGAAGTCCTATTTTTCCTTTTGCCAAGTCACCTGCCAAAGTGGCAAAATACATAAAAATTAAATGAAAACAGAAGAAATGACTTGTATTAATTAAATGAGCAACACTACTCTTAGAGCTGGTATTTCCTCTATGCTCTTAAATTTAAGAAGTCAGCCTTAAAAGCAATAGGCCAAAAAGGGCAATATTACAAGAAAGGTTGTGTCATGGCATATCAAGTCACCCGTTAAAAAGCCTAACTTGGATCAACTTTAAAATTGGAATCAATTTCAATAATTAACTAATAGGTATCAACCTTAAGTTCTCTTAATAGTTAATGTTGCAACTTTTGACATTTGGTAGATTTTATTGGTAAGGTATCTACATCATATTGCTGGAACCATTATTCTCCGCAGGGTACTTACATTTAATCACAACAGTGATGGAAAGGAAACCTTGAAACTGACAGTGTGCAAAAATTCCTTTGTTTAACCTATATATACAAAACCGAAGATGGCATTTCAAAGTAGTTAATTTTTTAACCAGCTTCCAGAAATAAATTGTTTCCCCAAAGTTGCTTATGCCTAATCACAATAAAGATAGGATGGAAACCTTGAAAATTACAGTATGCTAAATTTGTATATTTAATTTATTTATAAAAAACCCAAAGATGACCCCTCAAATAGATTGTCATAGTCATTAAAATGTGAGTATAGAAACCTCAAGGCGTATGGAACTCAGATAAGCTTGAGCAACCAGAGAGATATATTTATATTTAAAGGATCTGAGCTTACTTATACTTTCAGGTAGCTTTTTCGGTCTATAAAATATGTAAGCTTTTTCGGACTTATAAAATATGTTAGATTGAGTGAAGATAAAACTCTCAAACATTGCAATAAATTTATGAATTTCAGCCAAATTTGTACAACCAGATATCCAAGAAATTTTGATTATGAAATCTCAACGTAAATTAAGAATTCTTCACTACTACTGCATTTTCCGGGTATCATTAAAATCAGATTTAAATCAGTAGGTCATTGTCAATCAGATTAAATCAGGGGATATAGTGAATCATTGCATTATTAAAAATGAAATCAGTTGTAATTGATCATGAGCTACTGATAGTCAAATATTGACAGTCGAAGAAATAGCTGGTCATTTTTTAGATTTTTTACTTTTAAGAATTACATCATCTAATGGATACCCTTAGAATGTTTGCTTAAACTCGTATCTGAATCCTGTGCTCTATAAAATTAGGTGCTAAATACTAGTACTTAAGCTAACTGACATTTCTAGATATAAATCCCCTGTCTATAACATAATGCTTGTGTATTGGAGTTGTTCCGTTATTAGTATGGGAAATATTTATTATATTTGTCGAATTGAGAAAAAGCCCCAACTTTACGGTTTATAAACAATCTACGATATATACATACCATACATACCAGAGAAACCCTAACTTGAGCGATAGAGAGAAGTGAAATCAAGTAGTGAACTCAAGCTATAAATTCAGCAATTAATTGGTGAAGCCCGATAATCAATTGGTGAAGCCCAGCACCCAGAAATCAATTAGAAAAGATTGGAGAACAATAAGTTCAGTGAGAAGGGAACTGATTTCTTGGAATTAATCGTTGTGCAGTTGTGATAAGGGAGAGGATCAAGAGCGGGGGAGAGCCGAGCAGGGGTTGATCGGGAGCAAAGAGATTGTATATGCAATAGAGTGTATTTGAGAGTCTTGTACGATCTCCTCAAGTGGGAGTGAAAATATTATTCTTATATTGCTAAGTTATTAATTATTAATTAATTATTAATTATTAATTTAATTTATACAGTATATGATATATTGAATATTGTACAGGTACATTATAGGTGTTAATATTTTAAAATAAAATTTCGTAATCAAGTTAATCAACTAATTGAGCATCAAAAGTTCAAAACGGTATATTATACATACATATACATACAAACATAAGTATGTGTGTGTATTATAGTAATATGTTTAAAGAAATACGGAGATAAAACAACAGAGTAGAATTCGAACCAGTAATATCTCACAAATGATCTCTGTCTCGCTCTCTCTCTCTTAATTAAGTCTGAGAGATAGAGATTAACGGGAAAGAAGACTGCGGGGAAGAACAGGGTAGTCCCTTTCTGTTTTGTTAATAAAAAAAATATTTTTTAAATATTTAAAATACTTATAGACTTACTTTAAAATAATACTTGTTTGTACTAATAATATACCAATATTCTTCAAAAAATTAATTAGATTTTTTCATTTATTTATTAAAGATATCAAATAACTACTAAAATTTAAAATTATTAAATTACATAACTACAAATTATATTTCTAAAAATTTCATAATTTATATTTTAAAACCCGACACTAACTACAGATAAATAAATATACACTCGTAACATATATATGATAATGCTTTTATAAATATTATTTATTAGTTTCTTTGTAGTAAGTTAGTTATTTTTAAATTTTATTTTTCAAAATATTTTTTTAAAAAATACTCCCTTGGAGATTAATTATCGCACAATACTTGTACATGTCTATTCTCTACACAATTATATATTATATGATTAATTTTCATTATAATATACAATATAATTAATGTAGGTAAAGATGAAAATTATTATTTATGTTTAAAAAAATTATTATGGAAGATTTTTAAAAAAAAGACATGTATTATGGACCCGGCCGGGGGAGTATTTCCATCTAGTGCATTATCCACTGATTGTTAACATTTGTGTGTTTATTTATATAAAATTAAAATTTCAATTAATTTTAAAAAATTGAAAACTAATATTTCAAATCTACTAATTATTAATATTTAAATTAATTAGTTAATTTATTGTTAGAATTTTTGGTGAAATATCAATACTTTTATAATTATAAAATTATTTTATTTAATTTCTTTTATATTTTAAAAGAATTTAGAGTTTAGTATATATACTATCATAGATATTTAATTTTCTACTATTTTTTTAATGATTTTAAAAATTTCCCATCCATAATTTTATTAATTCTATTTCATATTTTATAACTATACTTAAAATTTGTATTATTTAAATTTTTTCTAAAAATTATTTAAAAAAAAATCATAACCTATAGCGTCGGCATTTAGAAGATGACGCTTTAAACCAAATCTATAGCGTTGGCAATTAAATGCCGACGCTTTAAACCAAATTTGTAGCGTCGGCATTTACAAGCCGAAGCTTTAAACCAAACCTACAGCGTCGGCATTTTAAATGCCGATGCTGTAGGTAGAAGCTACATCATCGGTATTATAAAGACCGACGCTATATGTGATTTTAGGCGTCGGCGTTTTAAAGCCCGACGCTACAAATTGTCAAAAGCATCGGCTGTATCAATGACCGACGCAACAGATCATGCACAAATGCCTTAAGGCGTCGGTTAAAATTACAACCGATGCTCGAAGTGTGTTTAAGCGTCAGTTCTATATTCAACCGACGCAAAAAGTGCGACGCAAAAGGACCTTTCTATACTAGTGCTTGTAGCTAGTGTATAATTAATAATTATAATAGATGGATGAATATGTATAGTATTTGATTTTAGGATTAGATAAAAATGTTGTACTTGATGTTTGGATATTGGTTGTGAGATATATAGACAACTGATATAAAGTAGTAGTTAATTTTGAGAGTTTCTTGGGCAAATTTTTGGCATTTATATTTATAAAATGTACATTAATAAAAGACCGATGTCTATCAAAACTTAATACATCAGTTTTACTGGAACATTGATATCAGTAATATCGAATAAAACTGATGTTAAATACTACAATAATAAAATATCTTAAAACAGAAAACCGATAATATTAAGCTTTATAGACATCAGTTTGTCACCCATAGATATTGGTTTGAAATAAAGAACCGATGTTAAAAGTTATTTTTACATCGGTTTATCTTGAAAATCGTTGTTACTGGTATTAGTAACATCATTTTAATGGGTAAATGGAAATATTTTGCTTATCCCACATATATTTAAATTGATAAAAATATCATATTATGATAATATATAAAGATTAGATATGCATTAGAAATTTAACATCTTTAAGAACTAATGTTATATGTCTTCTTGAACATCAGTATAAAATCGATGTTAAATGGGGGTCTTTAATATCACCCACTAAGACATCGGATTTTTTTGTTCATAGACATCATTTTTTAGCCGATGTCTATTCTACTTTTTTTAGTAGTGTTGTGTTGTGTAAATTATGTTAGTAAAATGGAAAAGTCTTGAGAAACTTACTAATTTTTGCAATCAGCTTTCATTCATTTTCATTGTTTATTAAATGAACATGTGGTGTGTAATGACTGCATCCATATATATGTTTTTTTTTGGTTGTTAAATTAAATTGTAGTGCATCAAGCGGCACCCTGTTTGTTCCAGCTGTTGTAGCAAGTATAATAACGACTGCCCTTCTTACTTTTTGTCGATCAGTGATATTCCTTGCCTTATCATGGAGGAGCATCGTGATAGAAAGTCCCTTGTTTGAATAGAAAGTATGGGTGCAAAGAAATATTGAGCTATGGTGTGAAATGTGAGCATGAGAGATCTTGCGCCTATGAACCTTGTAATTATCCTCAACTTGACTGTGATTTTGATGCTTTCTACAAGGATTTCTATCGGCACCCAGTCAGCCACATGCTTCACGTTTGGATATTCGTTTTTAGTTCTTTAAGTGTAAATGGGAAGTACAAATTCTTTCAGGAAGATAATAACCACACACTTTTCATCCTTAATTTAAGTGTCCGGGAAATTGGAGCTGTTGTTAATATAACTCGTACGGTCCCGAGCTGCTTATAGAATTCATATGAACTAGAAGAAAGTAGTGATAGGATATATATAAGACCCTCACCGAACCCGAGTCTAGATGACTTAATCTCGGACCGGTTAGGTCCGGCTCTAGTACCAACCCTTGTCCTAAACCACTCGGTCTGGGACTGGTTAGGTCTAACTCACTGAACCCAGCTCCGAGACCGATTAGGTCCAGCTCCAGAGCCTAGTTCGGGGTCGAACGGGCCCGGCTCATGTACACCCCGAGACCAAGTATCCCCGCGTCACCTATTCTAGAATGCCCAACTAAAATACAACACGGGAGGCACGAGTCCAGGAACGTGACAATGACAGCTATTAATGATCAATCATGGGAATAATTAGGGTACGTGTCAAAGATCGTTGGAACATTCCTCGACAATCCTTACTGGGACATGTGTAAGGCATCCATTCTAGTCAGGCCTCCTCCAGTCCCAACAACGAACGACCAAAAGCTACAAACCTCTAAACCCTATCATTGGGCTATAAATAGTCCAAGGAAGAGATTAATCACTCTTTTCAACACACTCATACACACACAACCACCTTGCATTTTCATCTTCATCAACCAAAAGCGAGTTCTTATTCTCACACCGGAGGCGCCGCGAGGTTCAAATCCCCCCTCCAGTGTTGTTTTGTAGACACCTAACCGCAGCTACACCGCAAGAAGGGTACAGGAGCGGCATCGGAAGGACCCGACGTGGATCAGAGTTATCAAGTAGCGTAGACGGCTAAAATATTTCCTTGTAATCCCTAAAGATATAGTTTATTCTACATGGGATTACAGAATGCAAGTTTGCATTCGCAGAAAAAAAATGTGAAAATCCACTTGAAAGCAGTCCAGTCAGTTCTTGAAGTCATTGATATATATGGTGCACACTTCCTAAGTTCCAGATTCAAGGTTTAAATTGAGGTCAGGAACTTCGAAAGAGTTGTTCCATTTTTTCTGTCAAGCCCTGTAATAGAGTTTTAAGATATCATTTGTTTAAGATGATTCATTTCCGAGTGTTGCGAACCATTTATGTTGTGATCGTAAACTGCTTAGACTTTGATTTGTTGTATGTTCGTAACATAAAAGCCATTAGGGATCTGCTGCTTATTTTTTCTCTTTCTGATTTTAGTTTTATTGAAATTTTCACCCCTATGATTACAGATGAAGCAATCACATGATTTGTTTTTTTAGGCTCAGATTATAAATTTGAATAGTATGATTTCATATTTTAATCGATGACACCACTCTGTTCAAAGACAAAGACAAGCATAACTATAAAGGCAATCGTATACAGAGATGCGGAGGTATTACAGTTAGGTCACCAGTTGAACAAACTACGGAGAAAAGGGTAATATCTAGATGCGGAGGTATTACAATTAGGTCACCAATTGCAAAAACTACATAAAAAAGGGTAATATAGCTTTCAAATCTAATCCCTAGTTAAAAAGCCGCAGTCAGTGGCAAATACATAGTAAAATATTTAATACCAAACTGTAAAATATTTAATACCAAACTGTTAATGGAATGACATTGCATTACAAATCAGATACGTCGCATCGTTAAAGATAAAATGCTTACAAAAAGCATTAAATCCACGTCTTCCATGAATGGTGAATAGGAGAGCCACATAGGAAATTTTATATGTAACTACTTCATATTTAAAAAGAATACATATAAGTACTTAACAAAAACTGTCTTAGCCCCCACTAGAACAAAATTTTTAAAGAAATATATTAGCTATAAATTTTTTTCTTCTATTTTAGCCCCCACATCAATAATTTTCTGGCTCCACCACTGGTGAATAGTGCATGTTGTCGCCAACACCTGGAGTGTCAATAATAGTGCAGCTGCTATGTCATGAAAAACAATTCATGATGTTAGATAAATCATAAATTTGTCAGTGTTTAGATAAAGTTAGCAGACCCCTGCATGGTTTCATACTTTTCTGTTTCCAGCCATAACCATAATGATGGATATCTTTCACATATTTCAAGAGTTTCCAATGACGTAATGCAGATTAAGGAACTCCCTTTGCCTGCTTAGACCTTTTAGAATTTCGGTCTAAAGCTTCCCATTCTGGACACCAATGAACTAAATGAATTATAGCTTCCAAAAGTGTAGGTGCACAAACTTACCTACACAATGTGTACTCTGTACCTCAGATTGGCGTCATGCTCAAGAACTGCTTCAACAACACAGTTAGTCAAAAATCCACATTCCAGTTTTAGTATTTCTGGTCGTAAATCCTCATTTCTATGGTGTACCCACGGATACATAATAAACACAAATTCTCATGAGTTTGACTTATTTCATTGGAGAAATCGATTTTAATGTTTATGGACCCTGCATTCACACCAATTCACCCAAAAAAAAATGAGTTTGTGCTTATTGTGTGCCCATAGAAAATTGAAAATAGTTTGTTTGAGAAATTATAGGAACTCAAGTTTGAAGTTTTACAAGAGACATTAAACACATGGCCTCTTGAATTTATATCTCTACCCAAGACAACCCCCTAAGATACATTCAGAAAATTATGGACATGTTCCTCAACTAAGCTGTTCATCCTGGTTATCATCAGTAATATCAGTATCATCAGTTGTTTCCAACGACTTCGTGCAATCGAGAAAGTTTCGAGCCTTTCAGCTTTCATGTCTACCAGGTTTTCACTGTCTCTGTCGCTTAAATTCATTGCCTGTTCTTTAATTATAATTGATACGTACATTTCAACTTTTGATTGGTGTGCTATTTAAGTAGTCGGGTGAGGGTTTTATAGCTCGGGTGAAAAGATCATTAAGTGCTATACAAAACTGGAATTTTGATGTAGATGCGGAGGTATTACGGTTAGGTCACCAATTGCACAAACTACAGAGAAAAGGGTAATATAGCTTTCAAAACTAATCTCTAGTTAAAAAGCCGCTGTCAGGGGCAAATACATAGCAAAATATTTAATACCAAACTGTTAATGGAATGACATTGCATTACAAATCAGATATGTCGCATCGTTAAAGATAAAATGCTTTCAGACAAAAAGCAGGGTTTGTTCCCGGAACTCTTGCGGGAGATTTTTGGAAGGCCGAATTCTTACAAAAAGCATCAAATCCACGTCTTCCATCCTGAATAGCAGAGCTACATAGGAGCTAGTGAAGTCTAAAACCCACACTAAGATAGAAAATTTTATATGTAACTAATCATTTTTAGAAAGAATACATATAAGTACTTAACAAAAACTGTCTTAGCCCCCACTAGAACAAAGTTTTTAAAGAAATATATAAGCTATAAAAAATTTTCTTCTATTTTAATCCCACATCTATAAATTTCTGGCGACACCACCGCTGAGTAGTGCATGTTGTCGCCAACACCTGGAGTGTCAATAATAGTGCAGCTGTTGCTATGTCAAGAAAAACAATTCATGATGTTAGATAAATCATAAAATTCGTCAGTGTTAGATAAAGTTAGCAGACCCCTGCATGGTTTCATACTTTTCTGTTTCCAGCCATAACCATAATGATGGATATCTTTCATATATTTCAAGAGTTTCAAATGATGTAATGCAGATTGAGGAACTCCCTTTGCATGCTTCCAAAAGTATATGTGCACAAACTTACCTACAGAATGTGTACTCTATACCTCACATTGGCTTCATGCTCAAGGACTGCTTCAACAACACAGTTAGTCAAAATTCCACATTCCAATTTTAGTATTTTTTGTGGTAATTCGTCATTTCTATGGTGTGCCACGGACACATAAAATTCTCAAGAGTTTGACTTATTTCATTGGTGAAATCGATTTTAATATTAATGGACCCTGCATTCACACCTATTCACCAAATAAAATTGAGCTTGTGCTTATTGTGTGCCTATAGAAAATTTAAAATAGTTTGTTTGAGAAATTATAGGAACTCAAATTTGAAGTTTTAGAAGAGACATTAAACACATGGACTCTTGAATTTATATCTCTACCAAAGACAACCCCCTAAGATACATTCAGAAAATTATGGAAATGTTCCTCAACTAAGCTGTTCATCCTGGTTATCATCACTAATATCAGTATAATCAGTTGTTTCCAACGACTTCGTGCAATCGAGAAAGTTTCGAGCCTTTCAGCTTTCAAGTCTACCAGGTTTTCACTGTCTCCCTCGCTTAAATTCATTGCCTGTTCTTTAATTATAATTGATACGTACATTTCAACTTTTGATTGGTGTGCTAGTTATGTAGTCGGGTGAGGGTTTTATAGCTCGGGTGAAAAGATCGTTAAGTGCTATACAAAACTGGAATTTTGATGTAGAGATTGTGAAATATAGAAATTGTGGATTGCTTTGCAAAGTTGGGCTGAATGAATATATGGATATTGTGGCCCAATAGCTAGAACAACAAGATTAATAGGGGATATCCACAAGCGTTATTAGGAACCCTAATTGGCGAAAATATATATAACTCGCATCGCTTGCTGTGATGTAGAGATTGTGAAATATATATAGAAATTGTGGATTGCTTTGCAAAGTTGGGCTGAATGAATATATGGATATTGTGGCCCAATAGCTAGAACAACAAGATTAATAGCGGATATCCACAAGCGTTATTAGGAACCCTAATTGGCGAAAATATATATAATTCTCATCTCTTGCCGTCACCGAAGCCGCAAAGAAAGAGAGTGAGATAGATACAGGAAAAAGAAATGGAGAGCTCCTCATTCGACTCTTCACCTTCATCAACAGATGAATATTATATGAATACACCTATTCAAGATGATGTTTCATCTGCTGATCCATCTGATCCATCTGTGGAAGAAACAAGCGGATCAGCAGAAGCTCAAATCGGAGGACGTGAGAGCATCGGAAATGGAACTCTAGAAGGAGGAGGCCGGACCCGAGGAGGATTACAATCTCCGGGAGGAGGAGTCCAGACCCGAGGAGAAGGAGGAGGCAGGACCGGAGGAGGATTGGTAATGCGAGGAGTTCGAGCCGCAAGACGGAGGCGTTACGATTTAACCAGAAGTCCCTTTGTATTCACATCTATTGAAGACGGCGATTTATTTGATAATTCATTTATAGAAGGAAGAAGAGCGCAAGTCCGAGGACGAGGGCGTGGACGAGGTCGACCGCGTGGCAGCGGACGAGGTCGACCTCGTGGTAGCGGGCGAGGTCGTGGGAGAGGAAGAAGGCACGAGGAAGATGAAGAAGCAGCAGCAGCAACAATGGTGGTTAGAAGTGCAGATACTGAGGGAACAATAAGTGGAAATATTGCAACCCTTGAAAACACTAATATGTTGGATTGCTGTATTTGTCTCGAAGCTCTTAACATCCCTGTCTACCAGGTCTCTCCCTGTCCTCCCTCCCTTCCCCTATGTTATCAAGCAATTTTAGTCTTTAGGTTCTTGTTTTATGGTATATTTCTAGCTGTTGACCTTGAAGTAGTATTTCAATGGTCAATTATAGTCAGATGAGGGGGTCTTCTGGTTAGGGGCAAAGGAAAACTAATTTACCAGCTGATAACATGGGTTTAACTCTAAATTTAGGCATGATGTTTTAAAATGTTGCAGTGTTGTTGCCACCAAAGCCAAAAAATTAAGGTCATTGAGGGCTAGAGGATTAAAAAATGGCATACTGGATAGATTTGTTATTTGTACTCCATTGCTCCTAACAGATTCTTCAATAAGTGTCTCTTGTGGGCGTGCCAATTATAGGTGCATAGGACTGCCACCCATATGTAGAGCCCTTGAGGTCAACAATCTGTATTTGTTGTTACTATTTGGGATGCCGCTGGGAAATATTTATAAAGTTATAACAAACTAATTTCTTTGATAATATATAGTTATAAACTAATGACTGAGAGGTGTAAATTATAGTCTAGTTTATCTGAAGTCTGTAATTTTTACATTCATAGAGTTTGGTTGTAGCAATGTGCAGATACTAGAATAATACTAGGATTCTAATGTTCACTTTGCAAATATTAGTATGAAATATGCAAAGTCTAGCATAATGCTACATAAGTTTGACAGGTTTGGTCCATGAACGGTTGACATGTTTAGTTGCAAAAGCCTGACACAACTTTTTCTACTTGTTTGCCGAGTAGTTTTTGACTTCATTATTATTGTTCCAAATTATTCATTACAATCTTGTCATAGTTTCTTTCTTTGAATTAACTTTCTAGAGTAATTTTGCAAAATTTTGCTGCTTGTGTTATACAAATATCACAACATATCATGACCTTTCGACCTTTTTATACATATATGGTAACTTGACTGCATTCTGTATATTATTCTAGTAAAATATAAAACCTTGAGAAACTTACCATTCCTTGCAATTCTAAGCTTCATTTCATTTGCATTGTTTACTAAATGAAATATGTGGTGTATAATCTCTTACATTTTTAGCTTGTTGAAATACATTGTAGTGCGTCAAGGGTCACATTTCCTGTTCTATATGTCGCAACAACCATAAAAACAAATGCCCTACTTGCTGTTTGCCGATTGATTATATTCGTAACTATGGATTGGAGGAGGTTCTTGAAGCAGTTAAAATCACTTGTCCGAATAGCAAGTATGGATGCAAAGAAAAAGTGACATACAGCATGAAACGTGAGCATATGGGATCTTGCGCCTATGAAGCTTGTTATTGTCCTCTTCCTGGCTGTGGTTTTGATGGTTCCTACAAGGATTTATATCTGCACTTTTCCAGCAAGCACCCAGCATCAGCCACACGCTTCACGTTTGACTCTTCTTTTTCTGTTCATGTAAGTGGAAATACGGAGTACAAATTCCTTCAAGAGAATAACCACACACTTTTCATCCTTAATTACAGTGTTCAGGAAATTGGAGGTGTTGCTAATATAATCTGTATGGGCCCGAGCTGTTTACAAAATGAGTATTCATATGAAGTGGAAGCACGTAACCGAGACACCTCCTCCAATTTTATTACTTTATTGGTACCCAGACTGCCAAAATGGAAGGAGGACCTTCCTGAGAGAGCCGGTCTTGTGGTCCAAAATGTTTTCTTTGGTCCTTCATGGGATCGCAAAATTCAGGTTTGCATCCGTAGAAAAGGTGAAAATTGACTTGAAAAGCAGTTCAGCCAGTTTTCAAGTCATTATGATGGTGCGTACGCCATGACTTCCATATTCAAGGTTTATACAGAGGACATCGAGAGGCACTGTTGAGAGGAAGATCTCTGGCATTTTTTTTATTGTCAACCCCTTCCCTAGAAATTTAAGATAATCGTTTGTTAGTCAAAAGGATTATCTCTAGTTTTGCAAACTATATATGTTTGATGTTTGTGATATCAAATATTATTTGGGATGTATGTTTTGATGATTTTAGCTAATGGTCAAAGATTGTCTTCTTTTTTATACATCCAATGCCTATAATTTTTTTTTTATAAATCCAATTTGTCAAAGAATGAAAACATTGAAATATGTTTTTTGACGTTGGGGTTTCTTGCTACATTTGTGATATCATACCCGACTGTCAATGAAATCGGATCAGCCATGATTCATATCCTGATCCATTTATTTTAGGGGATATTCGAATTTGGATTTCAATCGTAAAATTTCACTATCTAGGTAATACTATGGAGATGCAACATGATTCTAATAACTCGAAAATGTATTGTGATTAATGCTATGCTGGAGACTGAAGTACTTTCTTTGCAGATTTTCTTTACAACAATTCGTGTTCGTGTCTTCCAAACTTTTATTTACTTTTAATATAAAGTATATTTTTAAATATATTATTATATTTTATAAATCTGGATGAGATTATAATGACAAATTTAATTATTATTTAACTAAACTATAATTAGGTAATATAATATTTATTGTACATTTATATATACATATACATTATTATCATATATACTATTAAAATATATTTTTTTTAATCGGTATAACGGCCTCAAGATAAAAAAGAATAATTTACAATTTTCATCCACGCAAAAACAAAAATATATCATTGATTCGCGTTAAAATAAAATTTAAAGAAAACTAAATATAATTAATTATATTTGGTTGGAATATTATACATGTGTTAAAGAAAAAATATTAAATAATATTAGTCTGATTTCAAAAATTATAGTATTGATACCGAGTTAAAAAAAGTAATATATAATATTCAACTAGACTAAAAAACTATTTTACAATTGATCCAAACTTTAAAAAAATTTAAATTAAAATTTAATTCTACATACTGTAATAAAATAATAAATAATATTTATCCGGTTTAAAAAAAAAATTATATTATTGATCTGGGATATAAAATTTAAAATCAAATTAAAAATAATTATATCTTTTCTTCTATGTCTATATTATCTATAATATTTAAAATAACCGTGGATCACACCAGTACTCTTATTTAGGCACAAAGAAATTTAATTAATAAAATTATAAATACAAATAAAATATAATAATAATTTTTTAAAATAACCGTGCATCGTACGGATTATAGGCTAGTTTATAATAATATTTAACGTGCAATAGTTTCATTAATAGATTAATTTTCGTACTGTATCTATACAAATAAAAAAGAATTATAACATATACACACTATTCATCTAGCCTTAAATAAAATAGCACTATTTATCCCGGCTAAAATAAAAAAATAAAAACGAACTAAATATATATCTATCTAGGTTACGTTATAATAGACGAAATATTGAAAGTTTAGTTGTCGGTCCGTACGAAAATTAATTAGTTGCTGTTACTTAATTGAAATAAAAAATATTAAAGATGAAGTATGATCACCTGTATTTTGGTCATACTATAAATTTATAATTACCTTTAACATAAAATAATATTATTATTGGATTAATATTCAGAATAGAATTATGTAAATACAAATAAAGGTAAATCTGTTTTTAAAGTCCTCGGGCCTAAACAAAATAAGATATATTATTCACATGAGCCAAAAAATATAATATTGAATTTGTGTAAAACAAAATAAAATCAAAATATAATTGTTGATAGGCATAATGTCCCGGAAAAATGTAATAATATACACTATTCATTCGGGCTTATCCTAGATAAATTAAAATTAAAAATAAAATAAAAATTAAATATAGTTTGTTGGATCTGTTGCATTAGCCTAATACAAAATAATAAATGCTACTAACGTGGTTAAAATATTACATTATTGAATCAGACTAAAATAAAATTAAAAATTAAAAGATAATTCGTTGGGCAATATAATGATATCGAGTTAAAACAAAGTAATATATTCTACTCATCCGTGCTCAAACAAAATTATATTCGACCAGAGCTAAATAATTAAAAGAATTAAATATATTACTTGAATTTTGTTAATACAATTGGGTTATTTAACTACAAATTTATTCTATATCTATAATATCCATACTATTTTATTAAAATGAAACTAGAGATTATTTGTTAGTTTGTATAATAGCATCATACTAAATCAAAATCATATAAACTATTCAACCGAGCTAAAAAATTATACAAGTAATTCAAGACAAAATAATGGTTAAAATCCAACATTAATTACACCAGCTAAAACAAATATTACATAACTTATTCCGGGCTAAAATAATGTAATAAGATTTGAACAAATTTCACTTATTTAAATTTTCAACTCAAAATAATCTTTTTTTAAAAATATTAAAATATGAAAATAATGAAAGAGTGCCCAAAATACGCCACTTTTCACCTTGAACTGCCCAAAATGCCCAGATGCGCGCGAACCGCCCAAAATACCCATGGAATATGTATTTAAGGGATGCATATTCAACCTTCTAAAATTTAATAACGAATACGCATGATGCGTATTCACTTTTTCTTTTACAAAGAATAGGCATGTTGAACATGCGTATCTTATGTTAAATTTTTTAAAACTGAATACGCATCCCCCACATGCTTATTCAGTTGGTGTTTTGGGCAGAACATTCCGCCAATCGGCATTTTGGGCAAATCTCCCTAAATGGTGGGTATTTTGATTTTTCGCTCAAATGAAATCATGCATGTCACGTGTTTTAAACTAGTACTATAAATATATGTTATATTAAAAAATATATATATAGTTCACTAGTCTCTAGATACATGTCAATTTTACGTTTTTACTAGTCAGTTTGACTATATTTTGACTATAATTATATGACTAAAAAAATTAAAAATTTATATCATCGAAAATTAGATCTAAAATATTTTAAAATATAACTTTTAGTTTTTGAATAAAATAATGATATTTTTTAATAGATAGTAAAAAATTAGTCAATTTAACTTAAAAAAACAAAAATAAACTTATATTTAAACACGAAGAGAGTAAATTATATTCGGGCGATCTGGACTGGTTTTACTATGAGAATCATATGAATGTTGTTCTCACCCCATATTTAAACAGGAAAAAGTTTATTATCCTTCACCGGCACATTCCACATTAGACGGGACGGGGCGACCCCATTTGAATTAATTAGGGGCGGGTTTCTCATTTTTTTCATGCGGTTGGCAAGTTATTAAAAGAAAAAGTGAATAGCATTACATCCAAATGAAAAAGTGAAAAAGTGAATAGCATTAATTAGGAGTGTATTGAATTACATCCAATAGCATTAATGTTAATCTTCCCTGTGTGGAACCTCAACTGATATGCAAAATATATACACTCCTAGACGAACATGAACTCAAGTTATATTCAACTGAGCTGACCAGATTACTAGATAACTTAAAAGGTAAATGAAACCTCCTCCTAACCGTAAACCTTACAAAAGCAAACTTAAATTTCACCTAGCACTAGGTGAACTTGATCATTATATAAGGAATATGTAATATCTTGACGGTGGATCCAAATTTTTTTTAGTAAGTATGCTCGAGTACACAACTCAACTTCCACAAAATACTACAAGAAAACAAGGCTAAATACAACCGTATTTATATGCAACCGTATACGGTCGAATTTAGCCTTGCAAAAGAATAGAGGGAATTTTCCCGCTAGCGAATTTCGTACTAAATTCAACCGATTTCGGTCGAATTATTTTTAAAAATGGCGGAAAATTTCTGGAAAAAATATAGAATAAAATTTACACGAAATTTATATTTTAGTTATTGCAAAAAAAGATTATTATGGTAGCTACATATTTATCGTTCAATTAATCATTATAGTTTGAGTTTCTAAAATTTATTTTAAAAAAGAAAATCAAATATATTTATTTTTTTTTTAAAATTTTTGTCATATCACTAAAATATAAAGATCTTGACATCCGTACGGTTAGATCATTCATTAATATTTTTAAAAATATCGAAACATCAATATGGGATTAAACACTAGTTAAAAGTACGGGTCAAATTACTAGTTGACTGTTAAAAAAGTAAATCAAATATATTTATTTTTTTCTAAAATTTTTGTCTTATCACTAAAATATACAGATCTTGACATCCGTACAGTTGGATTATTCATTTATATTTTTAAAAATATTGAATCATCAATATGGGATTAAACATTAGTTAGAAGTACATGTCAAATTACTAGTTGACTGTTAAAAAAGAAAACCAAATATATTTATTTTTTCTAAAATTTCTGTCATATCTTTAAAATATACAGATCTTGACATCCGTACGGTTGGATCATTCATTAATATTTTTAAAAATATCGAATCATCAATATGGGATTAAATAGTAGTTAGAAGTACGGGTCAAATTACTAGTTGATTGTTAAAAAACCAAACCAAATATATTTATTTTTTTCTAAAATTTTTGTCATATCACTAAAATATACTGATCTTGACATCCGTACGGTTGGATCATTTATTAATATGTTTAAAACTATCGAATCATCAATATGTGATTAAACACAAGTTAGAAGTACGAGTCAAATTACTAGTTGACTGTTAAAAAAGCAAAACAAATATATTTATTTTCTTCTAAATTTTTTGTCATATCACTAAAATATACAGATCTTGACATCCGTACGGTTGGATCATTCATTAATATTTTTAAAAATATCAAATCATCAATATGAGATTAAACACTAGTTAGAAGTACGGGTCAAATTACTAATTGACTGTTAAAAAGAAAACCAAATATATTTATTTTTTTCTAAAATTTTTGTCATATCACTAAAATATAAAGATATTGACATCTGTACGGTTGAATCATTCATTAATATTTTTAAAAATATTGAATCATCAATATGGGATTAAACACTAGTTAGAAGTACGAGTCAAATTACCAGTACTTCTTACTAGAACTTAGTCTAATACTGATGTTTCAATTTTTAAAAAATATTTATGAATGATCCAAACTTATAGATGTCAAGATCTATATATTTTACTGATATGATAAAAAAATTATAAAAAAATAAATATATTTTATTTGTTATTTTAAAAGTTAAAATGTCTAAATATTTTAGTGATATGATAAAAAATTTAGAAATAAAAATATATCTGGTTTTCTATTTATTTATTCTAAATAAATAAATTTTAAAAAATTATTATATTCTTAAGAAAAATATTAATTAATTATAATATTTATATCCTAGAAATATAACAAATTATTTAAAAAATACATAAATGTACACTACTTAACAAATTATATAAAAAATACATAAATGCCACTACTTAATTTCGCCCCCTCCCCCTCCGCACCCCCCACTCCAGACTCTTGTCTTCCCGAGAATCAATGGTTTAAAAAAGTGAAATGGCAGCTGCTCCGGCACTGGAAACAGCAGGAAGTCGAGAAGGGTCAGCGAAATCAATAGTTTCTGATCAGATTTCTCAGGCCATTCAATCTACTTCCAATCTTCTCCAACTCATGCTCCATTCTTCTCCAACTCATGCTCGTCTTTTCGCAAGTAGAAGAACAAACAAGCTTCCCCTGCTTTTCCGCACAAACTCACAGCCCCTTCCCCTTTCATTTTATTTAGTATAAAAGCTTCGTTTAATTTTATTGGTTTATATAATATGTTGCTCGATCATGTTTTAATTGAAGTTTCGTGTTAGCCAGAATTTTGGCGCCGGAGTTTGGACGGATATTATGTTACGGTGTTTGTTTGAATTTTATCTTAGCATGATGGAATAGATTTTCGAAAATTCTGCTTGTCACATTAATTTGGTAGCTGTTTTGTTTATTTTTGAACTCGCCGGATATTGCCTGAGTCACCGGAGAAGATGACGGAAAAATTTTCAGATTCAAAATTCCATTAACGGATTTTTTTTTAAAAAAAAAAATTTGGTGTACGTAAATTCAACCGATTTCGGTCGAAATTAGAATTATATTTTGAACTAGATACAGTCGAATTTAATTGTTGAGCGGAATTTTTAAAGTTTTTCAAAAAAATTGAATTTTTGGGCGATATTTTTAAATTTTGTTCGGTTGTATTTAAGTGGTCACATTTAGTATAAAATATTACTCGAGCATTTACAGCCAGTCTAAAATCCGGTTGTATTTAAATAAATACGACCAGATCCGGTTATATTTAGTTAAATACAACCGGATTTTAACCAGTTGTATTTAGCCGTTTTTTTTTGTAGTAAAATCTCACCCATCTGTATATAGGTCATGTTCCTTAACAATCACTTGTTAGGAGTCCTTTATTTAACATACTATTTTCTGACCATTGGATTAAGTTTTCAATGGCAGAATTAAAAAAAAATTATGACTATCCTCTATAAATTAGCTGAAAGAGAGATGCCCCCTCAAAATTTGTGGGGAAAGGGAAAAGACCTAATTTACTAGTAGACATAAAACAACATCACCAAATGACTACTAAAATGAAATATTTTGAACATTTAAAATCATTAAGCAAAATTTAAAAATATATTTTAAAAACAAAAATATGAAAAAATTAAGATAACAGAAAAAAGTAAATATAAATAATATCAAATTTCTGGCATATAAAAGAGTAGGTAAATGTCTTATTACTAGATAATTGTCCCTAAAAATAAATGATTCTTACTAATATTATTATATAATTTTTATATAAATATTTAAAATTATTTTATATTAATATTAAAGAAGAGGTGCTGAATTTAAATTATTATTTATTTTATATTTTTTTTCTTTATTTAATTTCACAATTTTTTGTTTGTCATTTCTTAAATTTGTTTTCAATTTTCATATTTAAGTCATATACATATAACTAAAATATGAAAATTGAAAGCATATATATGTTCAACTAAAATATAAAGAATTATTATATATGTATATATTTTATTTATAAAAAATAATATTTATATATATATTATTAAAATATATAAATATATGAAAATTCTTTATATTTCATATATATATATATATATATGTATATATAACTAAAATATAAAGAATTTTCATATATGTATATATTTTAGTTATAAAAAAACAATGTATAATATTATTAAAATATATGCATATATGAATATTCAGCACCACTTCTTTAATATTAATATAAAACAAATTTTATTATTCATATAAAATTTATATAATAATATTAGTAAGAATCATTTATTTTAGGGACAATTAGCTAAAAATAAGATATTTAGATACTCTTTTACCAGAAATTTGATATTATTTATTTTAACTTTTTATGTTATCTTAATTTTTTACAAATTTGAGTTTTTAAAAATATATTTGTAATTTTTTTAATGAGATTTTTTTCCAATTTTAATGAGTTTAAGTATTCAAAATATTTTATTTTAATAATGTTTTGGAGCTGTTGTTTTATGTCTGTGAGTAAGTTAGGTCTTTCTCTTTACGTAGAAATTTTCAGCCGAGCATCTTTCTTTCCCCTAATATATATAGCGGATAGGCATAACCTATTTTTTAATCCTGGCCGTTGAAAGCTTGATCCCATGGTCAAGAAATAGTGTGATTGATAAATGACTCCTAACAAGTAATTGTTAACGAACATGACCCCTCTATATAATAGTTGATCATTTTTTTTTACGAAATTGCCTTATAAACACTAACGTTAGAAGGAGGAAAATTCACATCTTACGAGTGGAAAGATGATACGGAATTCATATAATAAAGCAACCCATTCTATTGATAAAAACATCCACAATGAAGAAAAATTTAGAAGGTTAAGAAGATAACATCAATATTTATTTTGAAGTATTTCAAATACATAAGAGAAATCCTGTCACTCTTGAACAAGCCACACAAAAAAAGTTCAAGATGTCCTCTCCTAGGAAGGGTAAAAAGTATAAGGTTTCTCCGAAGTATTGAAATTCAAGGAGTAGGAACAAAATATTAAAATTAAATGTTTATAATATTAGTTTTAGATACATAATATAGAAAACAAATGAATGATCCTGTGATGGATCACGTGTCTGTGTTTGTGCTTGTTCAGCCATATCTTTTTCAACAGAGATTTGATATAAAAAATGATTTAATATCAAGAAACAACGAAAAATTAGGTAAAAACTAGAAATATGTGCTACTAATTCTTAACATATCAAAGTGTATATGAATCAAGCAACAATTTAATCAAGAAATATTCTCAAATCAGTCAATTGTAACAAGAAATAAATAACACGTGATGTAACCAAGAAATCATGAAAACAAGATAGAAATCGATAATCAATGATCATGAAAACATAACCTCATAATCGTAAAAATATGGAGATTGAAATCACCCCAAAGAAAACGAGAATCGAAGAAATTTTTACATAAATGAATCACCACAATGAATCGCTATGAATCACGATGTAGAGCAAGGTCGAGATCATCACCAGACGCTCTAATACCATGTTACAATTATTCATATAGAATCAATCAACATAATCCTTATTACGATTCATCATCATCTCTCTAACTACAAACTACTGATTACTAGTTATTGATTAAGTATTTTACATTTTTTAATGAATAAGATATTCTTATCTACTAGTTATTACTATGGAAGAATCTCTATGCCTTTATTATGTTACTTCTGAAACTCCAATCCATCCACGGGGAAGCTGTGACTTAAAGTCTTTGACAACTCTGACTTGAGTGTGTATTTATGATGTATCAATGATGTCACATATATCAAAAATGTGTTTTTTATTCGAATGGATATTCAGGAGTAATAAGAATAAGAATATTAATATTTTTCAGATAGATAAATAGAAATTTATGAGAGCATTAGGTTCATTCTGAAAAACTGAATGAGTATATACACACAAAGTTAACAGATAATTTGTTCGCCTCCTGCTTGTAATGAACTGAATTTGAATAAGAAGATTGGACAAATATTATTATGATTAAGGTCAGGGTTTAGGGCTTGATTGAAAGCAAGATGATCGTTTTGGGGATAACTGTAATCTTCTCATTTAGAGAGTCTCGAGAACTGAAGTTTTTATATATAAACAGGGTTGGAAAAATTAATAATTAATAATATCTTTAAATTACTTAACATCTCCAAAATGTCTACATTAATTTTTTAATCATTTTATTGAAAAACTTATTTCTAATATTGGTCTTCTAAATTTTAATTTTTTTAATTTTTTTCAAAGAATAATAAACTGATGTTTTATTTTGTTTTAAAATTTTAACTTTGGTACTCTTAAATAATATTTGACAAAATATTATTCTTTTCAAAAAATGTTCTTTTTAACTAAAAATGGTACTCCCTCCTATTCATTGTATAAGTTTTTACTCAAATGGGAACTTTTTAAAATGAGAACTAATGATTTTTGTTGTTAAAATTAGAGATTTTATGAAACAGCCCGCACTTCCGGACTATTAATTCTAAATCAAAACTAATACAAAATTTAATAATTAATCCAAAATTCTATTACAGAGGTGACTACTACAAAAGCGCAGCTAACGGAAGCGGTCCAAAAGTCAATCTACTCAAATCCTAAGTCCTCGAACTTCAATGCTATCCAACTTGAATCTTACATGAAACCTGAAATTGTAAGTAATGAGCTATACAACCCATCAAGAAACTAATCAATTCAACTAGTTTGCCAAGTAAAATGTACACATATAATAAAATATGATGATCTATGCGATACGATATACCAAAAAAACTTTCGATACATATTCTTATTCTTATTCGATACATACGATACACATAGCACATGAACAACAATAATTTAAAACCCATAATCTATGCCATGATCACTACAATCCGGTGATAACTGTTAGGGGGAATACACACAAGTATAGAACCAAATAAACAATACAAAACACATACTCAATATATAACGCGGAAAAATCCACGTCCCAACTTGTATTATTAATCAAAATAATTATCAATAATACAATCAATCTCACCAAACGGTATTCACTCAAGTGATACTTAAGTCAAACAATACTCAAGCATACATTAAAAAATAACATGACTATGTATATATAGTCATCACAAACTTAGCCAACAAGATATATATAATCTGATTATAATAATAATTGTCTACGTCCATACAACTATTAACCAATCCAATTATGTTTTCTATCACCAAGCCCATACTACCTATTGGGTTCAACCCCAACAATCCTCCCCTTCAACCCAATATAATTTCATGCACAACTGAATTAACGGTCACCATCAAGCCATCGACGTTGATCCACCAATACCTCCCCTCGAACAATTACCCCTCCTTCTAGTACAAAAATATTTCTCTTATCTTTTCGACCTTTGAGTATCTCTAAATCTCCTTTAGTGACTTTCAACATACTGTTCTTCATCATAACAGTATATCCCAAATCAACTAATTTACCCAACGAAATTAGATTTCGATTTAACTCCGGTATGTATCTTACCTGAGTTAATTTCTGAACAAGACTGTTGTGACGTTTCATTGTTACCTCACCAATGCCAGCAACCTTTACCGTTTTACCGTTCAGTAAAGTTACCATCTTTCCCTCACACCTTTTATAGGACGAGCACCACTCCCTCCTAACACATATGTGTTGAGAATATCCCGAGTCAAGCACCCATTCTTCTTTTGATCCCTTCTCTTCTTGAACCAAAAGAACATCTTCATCAGCTTCTACAAGCGAAACACTACCCCCTAATTTTTTTTTCAACTCTCTCAAGTCTTCTCTTGCCTTTGGACACATAAATTGTATATGACCCAATTCCTCATAAAAAAACACCTGATATTAGGGTTATATTTCTTAACATACTTCCTTTCCGTGTCACGCGCACGTACCATGAATCCACTTCCATCAGATGTGTCACTCGATTCTTGTTTCATCAATCTTTCGGCCTCCAGAAGAACAACAATAGTCTCATCCAAATCTAACTTCGTTTTCCCAACCAATAAAGAAGTCATCACATTATTATACTTCTTCGGTACAGACACTAGTAGTACAATAGCTTTGTCCTCATCCTTCAATTTTTCATCCAAATTATTCAGCTGGTTGATTAAGCCATTAAAATGATTCAGATGATCTCTTAAATTTCCGTCTTCTTCCACCTTGAGCCTGAATAATCTTTCTTGAGAAACAGCTTATTGGCCAAAGACTTTGAGCGATAAGTCTTTGTTAACTTCTCGCACAAATTCTTGGGATTGTCCTCTTCAAGAACATCATACTTGATTTCTGGTGCAAGGACCAACCGGATCGTTGATGCCGCACGTAACTTCATATCTCCCCACTTTGTATCATCAACTTCAGTATGCTTCTTCCCTCCGAGAGTCGCATATAACCCTCATTGAATTAACACATCTTTTACCGTGCTTTGCCAAAAGGTAAAATTATTTCTTCTATTAAACAATTCAATCTCAAATCTCCCAACCTTCTCCATCATGAACCTTGGCTCTTGATACCAATTGTTAGGGGGAATACACCCAAGTATAGAACCATATAAACAATATAAAACACACAATCAATATATGATGCGGAAAAATCCATGTCACAACTTGTATTATTAATCAAAACAATTATCAATAATACAATAAAACTGACCAAACGGTATTCACTCAAGCGATACTTAAGTCAAACAATACTCAAACATACATTAAAACAATAACATGATTATGTATATATAACCATCACAAACATAGCCAACAAGACATACCTAATTTGATTACAATAATAATTGTCTACCCATATAATTATTACTCATTCCCATTCTAATAATAATTGTCAACTCATACAATTATTACCCAACTCAATTATGATAATAATTGTCTACCCATACAATTATTACCCAATCCAATTATGTTTTCTATCACCAAGCCCATACTGCCTATTGGGTTTAACCCCAACAATAACGATCCTCAATTTTCTAAAAATTTCACTTCAATTCAATAACCACGGTCCTAAGTTCTTGTTCAATATTTTCACAAACCATAGTACAAATCAGAGATCTCAAATTATCGTCTAGACACTACACATATACATACAATAATACATATACTATAACATATAATTCTTTCAAATATATCATCACTTACCCCAAGTTTTGATAATGAAATATACGCACAACACACAATTTTGTAAATATTAGTAATATCGATCGAAACCTTACCTCAAAACCTGACCAGATCTGAATGTACTCTTTTGACCCACTAAACGATATTTTCTTGGAAAAATCAAAACATGAAAGTTGTAGAGAACGGAAATATCTTTCTGAAAAGTTCATAGTCAACAAATTCTGACTTATAATGAATTTTTTATGAATTTCACAAGATTTCTAATTTTTAAAAAGAATAGCCCTACGAATTTCAATAATTAAGACAAGGAAGACGAATGCGATGTATTTATAACGATACAAAACCCTATATCTTAACCTACAAGTTATCTACATTTTAATATAATCCAAATTTTAGGCTCATTTTTCTAATCCAATTTTAAATCCTAGTGCTTATCTAATTTTAATCTTTTTTATTCTATTATTCTATTATCAATATAATTTTAAAAATTACGGAATATTACATAAAGTTATATGTATTAAAGTCTTATCCCAAGTTTAGGCTCATTAGTCTATTCCAATTTTAAATCCTAGCCCTTATCTAATTTTAATCCTTTTTATTCTTTTATTTTTTTTCCAATCTAATTCTAAAAATTACGGAATATTATATTTTACAATGTTTAAATTTTTTGGTTTGCACAAAATCACCAATTTAGCAAATTCAAAATTTTAACTTTTCAGAATATTACAAATTTCAGTTACAAATATTATCAGTTCTCATAATTTTTATTTTAATAAGTTGTACACACATATGACCGTCAATGTCATAAAAATCGGTAATCGGAAGTGATCGATTGAGTTATTGCTTTATGATTAATCGGAAAAAAATTAGATGTCTTTGAATAATTTTTTTTTCCAATTTTAATATCTTTATTATTGTGAAAGACATGCCTGTACGATAATAAGACTAAGTCAAATTGACAATCCCCAGTAAGTTGTATGATAATCTATGTTTGCATTTTGTATTGTAACACTTAAGTCTGTAAAAATGTATATAGGCTAGACTAGAGTATTTTTCTGAAAACAGTCTCAAGCCTAAGAATGGAGAATAGACAAGTCATGGAGAATGGAGATATCGAAAAGTCATTTCTGCACTAGGGAACTCTGAGTTATCGACAAGTCAAAATATCACTAGAGATCTCTGAGATATCGATAAGTCTATTTGTCACTAGAGAATTCAGAGATATTAATAAGCCAAAGTGAAGACACGAAGATGAGAGATCTCGACAAGCTAAATTCTCCTATAGAGAACTATGAGACTTCAATAAATTAAAACAACTATAGAGTGATAAGAGATCTCGATAAGCCAATATACTTATTTAGATATCAAGTTCTCTATATATATATATCAAATTGAAGATCTCGAGGTAAAACTCCATGTACAAAGTGCAGATCAGTTAAATATCCAAGATTATCAATCAACAAATAATCCAATGAGTTGGATTGATAAGTCTACAAAAGCAGCTCGAAGAGTATAAGAACAAAGGTCAAGATTATTGGAAAAGTAAAGTCCTAAGCGTGCAAGATAAGCAAAGATACACTAAGCCAAAAATAGAAAGATTTGGTTATCCAATAATAGGAATTAGTACATGCTACTGCATCTTGTGTAATAACCAGTGTTTACAGTTCTAGAATGTAAACACTGGATGCTTTGTTTTAAAAAAAGAATTGAGATAAAAAAATATAGTATTCTCTCAAAGAAGAAGCTAAGCTCTTTATCAACAAAGAGCCCAGAAATTTTGTAGCAAGATATTCTTAATTTTAATATAAAATTAAGTGAGTTTCGACAGATCTGTGTTCACTGTTTATATTTGTATAAATTCAGTACTAATACATTTCACTACAATGTCTTAATTTACTTTGTTCATCATCACTAACACATCAAAAAAAGCAGAAAACCACTAAAACACATTCATCCCCCCTCTTTGTGTTATTCATTACTTAACAAGTGGTATCAGAGAAAAATCTGAAAGTAAACAGATTCAAGATCTTGGAACAATGAATACACAGAAAATTAGTAGCATCAAAATCCCTACCTTTGATAAGGCTAACTACACTTTTTGGAAGAAGAAAATGTTTTTGTTTATCAGGATGGCCAATCCATTATACATTCAAATAATCAAGAATTGGCCTTCACTCCTATGGTAAGAGTTGAGGAATCTACAGATGGAGACATGGTCATTCCAACTCATTATGCTCCTAAAGATCCTTCAGAATACACTGAGCCTAAGAAAGAAAAAGTCTCCCTAGATAGTGGCTTGCAGCTGATCTTGATAGAGTCACTTGACAATGTAATGTACAATAATATTATCAACTGTGACACTGCTAAGCAGATATGGGAGAAAATAGAGATACGTTGTGAAGGAACAGAGGTAGTTAGGTGAAATCAAAGAAGGAAACTGATTTCACAGTATGAGGGTTTCATGGCTAAGCCAAAGAAAAGCATTACTGATGTGTTTGAAAGGTTTAACAAGTTGATGAATGACTGGCAGCTGCATGACAAATATTATGAAGCTGAAGAAGTGAACTTGAAATTTTTGCTCACACTCCCTGACCATTTGGAACATAAAATTTCAGCAATCAGAGAAGGGAGAGACTTGAGCCGATTGACTCTGGAAGTTCTATATGGAATCTTAAAAATATATGAATTGGAAATGATTCAAAGGAAATCATTAAGATCTGGTCAAGGGCATGTTGTAGATGGTTCAAGTGCTCTTATTGTTAATGAAAGCTAGATCTCCAATGATGAGCCAAGATTCCAGGCTCCAAGTGTCTGAACTAGTGAGTAAAGAAACAATAATTCACAGGAACAAGTCATACTATAATTAGAAGACGATGAGTTCACTACAAGAAATTTTCTTTGAGACAACAGTTTTTCACCGTTGTCTAACGTCAAAATTTTCCGTTGAATACCCAGCACTCGTCTGATATAAAGTGAGATAATGGTTTTTTAACCTTTGTTAGAACAAGATAGCACAACAGTTATGCTAAGACTTGTTACAGTGCAAGACAAACAACGGAATGGAATAGAAGAACCGTTGTTCAAAACAAAGTAGAACAACTGTTTTAGTTCTACACAACGGAAAATTTGTGTTGACTAAGAGTAGTTAAAGTTTTTCTTAAAATTTTATATATATTGTAGACAATGGTAATTTTAATTTCACTATTGTCTGAAAATATAACAACAACAGTTTTAAACAAAATCCTTTATTCTAGTTTCTTTGAGATAATGACTTTTATATAGCACCGTTGTGTGGATGTTCTTAAAGCAACAATTTTGTTCAAATCAACCGTTTTGTACATGCTTTTAAATAATTTTTTTGAATATCGAGTAGGTGTTCACTGTTATCTCAAAACTGTTCATATAATTCTATGTATAATAGTCATGTTATTCTTTATATTTTGAGACAACACTTTATATTTTTTACCAGTTACTTGAATATTATTGACACAATAGTGTCCATTTTGTTATATTATTATGACAAATATTCGATATTACAACAAATTAAACCAACTAAAAATCCACCGCCTAACATTCATTATATTTACCATTCACCATACTATCAATTCCAACCAAAAACATGACATCCAGTGGATGACTTTTGGAGAATAACACTATGTCTCAAAACAACTTGAGGATGTCTTTTGACAATAATACTTCAAGTCCGATGATTTGTGTGGAGGAGTATAGATGCAAAGCGGAACTATGCAATATATGTAAAACAAGTAAGATTAGTTCATATACAGAAGTTTCATAATATTCATTGGAAATATATATAAAATAAATATACATAAATTTTTGGTCTGTTATTTGTGTTATAGATTTGCAACTAAAGAGTCACTAATATATATTGGAAATTGTAACATATCAGGATGTTATAATGTTATGGCAATTATTAAATTGATGTGCTATTAAAGTAATAATTAAGTTAATGTACTACTCTTATGGTAATATATTTTCAGCCTTTTCAACTCATCTATATTTTAGATCATATATTTGTGGATTAAGTTTCATTCACTTTGTGATTAATCACCAAAAAATATAACGAGTTTATGTAAGTTATATGTGCTTTCGGTTTCTGGTATCTTCCTCTCGTTTTTCTTGCTATAACTACTAGTTACTAAATGAGTTCCCTGGAACCATACCAGGAATATTTTTGAAACGAATTCATCTTTGCACTTAATTTGAGGCAGAATAGTATTATAGTTTGGTTAAACAAACTAAAACTATCACCACTCCAATATCTAAACCAAAACTTTTAGATGACCAAATATTGTATATCTGAATAGTGAATAAAGCATACCTCATTGCAGGGTGAAACAGAGCTACTCCGACAAGCTACAAAATTCTCTTGAGTCTTGAGCCAATCTCACTACAAACACTTGGAGTCTTCACCAAACTCATCAGACTAGAGGCATTGCCATCAGAGATAAATTAATCATTTATGTGATAAGTTATAACAGGGAATCATCAGTAGCAACCTCATCAAGTAAAGAACTATACAGAAATATAATGAGAACGCGACTATGATAAGTTGTAGCATCAAGTCTTCGTATCATAAACATCTTGAAGTCAACCAAACTCATCAAATCTTTCTAATTATATTTTGAATGTTCATTGAGTACAAGTATTAAACTCTTGTTTGTTGCTATTCTATTGATTTAACTGAAAATTGTACAATCCTAAGTAAGGCTTCAATATCAATGTCATTACAGGTAACTTCCATTATTTGTGTTTTGTTATTTTTTACCTTTTATCAGTTATTCTCAACAATCTGCTACCAAACGACAAGCCCCTAGTCATATATCATTTTTCTCAAAAACTAATGGTTCGATAATTACAAGTCTAGTACTAACAAATCATAATCTAAAAAATGCAAAACCTTTTCATCACAAAAGCAATGGTACATGAGAAAACATCTACCTCCACATGTTCTGGACAGGTGACCTGATGGGTTTTGAAATTGAAACTTTATTAATGAATGTTATGTGCAGCCAAAAAAAACCAAAGCTACTTTCCATCATAAGGTGCAAATAAGAAGGTCCAACTCTCCTTTGGACTCCAAAGCTGATTTCATTTCCAAGATTTCTTTACCCCCATGGCCTATATATACACAGAATACTCCATACTCTTCTTCTTCTTTCCCTTGTACATGGTCTACAATCAAAACACACAAAAAGATACTTAAATAAATACCAACTTAATTACAGTAACACAAATTCAAAGTAATCATTCAAAATCGATAGCGGTACCCAGTATTTTTCATGCCTGATTGCTTCATATGTGTGAAAATCAAACCAATTGTAGAAAAATTACAACTTGGATTGAATAATCGAAAATCAATTCCACTTAGGTTTTTCAAACTACGGTTTAAATTAGGAGAAGAGTCTAGATTTTGTGAGGGAGAGAATGAGACAGATGAGATAGATGGGGTAAGTTATTAGTGTGACAGAGAGAAGCTTTGAGAGATGGTGTGTTAATGTGAGAGAGATTTGAGATGAAAGAGATGAAGAGAGGGTTGTATTGAAATAGTGGGCGGTAAAAAAAATTGTAAAGGGGGGAAACGAAAAGAATTTTTATTAAGGGGAGAAATATAGGACGGAAGAAAATTTTGATTTAAGTGTAATATAATACTATGCACAGGTTGTTTTAAAATATCTTATGATTTTTTAAATTTTTTATATTTTTATAATATATTTTTAATAGTAATATTAAACATGTTTTAATGATGTCAATTAGTTTTTAATGGAAATTTTAAATATTTTTACTATTTATTTTAATGTTAATCACCAACGAATCTCGTTTTCGAGAGCTGTACTTTTCATAGATTTTTCTTTTAAAGTAAAGCAAAATAAATGTGGAAATTTTTATTACTTTTTTACATGGCTAAAATCAAAAGATTTTAACATCTGTACGGTTGGATCGTCCAAAAAATCATTTGAAAAAAATATTTCGTTAATCAGCAACGAATCTTGTTTTAGAAAGTTGTACTTTTACCTCATTTTTCTTAAAAACTCAAGCAAGATTAATTTTAAAATTTTTTATTATTTTTATACATGGCTAAAATCAATAGAGTTTTACATCCGTACGGTTGGATCTTCCAGAAAATTATTTGAAAAAAATATTTCGTTAATCGACAACAAATCTTGTTTTAGGGAGTTGTACTTTTAACTCATTTTCCTTATAAAGTCAAGCAAGATAAATTTAGAATTTTTATTTTATTTTTATACATGGAAAAATCAAAATATTTTGAAATCCGTACGGTTGGATCTTCCAAAAAATCATTTAAAAAAATATGTCGTTAATCAACAACGAATCTCATTTCATGGAGTTGTACTTTTACCTCATATTTCTCATAAAGTCAAGCAAGATAAATATTGAATTTTTTTATTATTTTTTTACATGGCTAAAATCAATATATTTTAACATCCGTATGGTTAGACCGTCCAAAAAATCATTTCAAAAAATTATTTCGTTAATCAGCAACGAATCTTGTTTTAAGGAGTTGTACTTTTACCTCATTTTCCTTAAAACCTCAAGCAAGATAAATTTTGAAATTTTTTATTATTTTTTACGTGGCTAAAATCAATATATTTTAACATCCGTACGGTTGGATCGTCCAAAAAATCATTTCAAAAAATTATTTCGTTAATCTCCAACGAATCTTCTTTTAGGGAGTTGTACTTTTTCCTCATTTTCATTATAAAGTCAAGCACGATAAATTTTGAAATTTTTTTATATTGTTTTACATGGCTAAAATCAATATATGTTAACATCTGTACGGTTGTATCATCTAAAAATCATTTGAAAATATTATTTCGCTAATTATCAACCAATCTGAATTTTAGATGTTATACAACGGTTTTGGCAAAATACTGTTGTGTGATAAATTCTCACAATCGACGGTTCTCATTCTTCCAACAAAGCAATCCAAGTAAAATCAATCAACGACTCTCATTTCGCCAACTCAGCGATCCAAGTTAAGTATTTTCCACCAATCAGGTGGTGCCATGATTTATTTAAACAGACGACAGTTATTCTATCAAAATTGTAAAACCATTGTATGATGTTTCTTTGTTGACTCATTTATACAACAGACTCCATAAACCATTGTTTATATGTATATTTTGTAACAACTGTTTTTTCGAATTAGTCCAAAACCATTTTTTGAGATTATAATAAGTTAGCTTATTAACAATGGTTTTGGACTGTCATGTTAAAGATCTATGACAACAGTGCAATTTAAGAACTATTGTCTACCTCGGTAAGAGGATGCCACAAAGATAACTCTTTCCAAAAACTGTTATAACTGTTGTTCTACATGTTGTCTAATAACAGTTATTCAAGGAAAACAAATTCTCCGTCGTCTCCTAATTTGGGGCAACGGTTTTTTGGTCGACCGTTGTTTCATAGGTGTTGTGTGATTGCAAATTTCTTGTAGTGGTTCTACACCCTGGATGAACTTGATGAGCTAGATCAGTCAATGGCCTATCTAGAAAGAAAGTTCTCTAACATTAGAGTAAAGAATCTAAGATTCTTCAAGGAAAAAGGACAATTATTCAACAAAAACAACAGCTGAAAAGGAAAAGGGAAGTACACACCTGATACCAAAAATGGCTATAAAACTAGATATATTGACAGAACAAAGATAAGGTGATATAACTGTGATGAGCTAGGCCATTTTGCTACAGAATGCAGGAAACCCAAGAAAGCAAAGAAAGACAAAACTTATCTTGAACTGGAAGCAAACTATGAAACTCTTTTGAAGAAACAACAAAGAAAAGCCTATATTACAGAGGGAAAAAGTTGTGATGATTCTGATAATGATAAAGATGAGGAAGTCGAAAATTATGCATTTATGGCCTTGGAGCAAGGAGAGCCGTCCTCGTCAAAAATACAGGTACCAACTCTTAACCATTGAATTAATTATGAGTAAATATAAGGAAACTGTTGAAAAGATGAGCACAAAAATGTTTCACATTCATACAAGTATGGTTGCTGCTAATGAATAGGTTAGCAGACTGACAAAGATAAATGAACAGCTTAAAAATGAGAAACAAGAAACTGAGTTGTTGCTGGTAGAGCTTGAAACTGTGAAACAAGAAAATGCATATCTGAAGAACAAGCTCAAGTCTGCAAATGAGATTAAAAAAGTGTTAAGGGAGAAGCTAGAAAAGAATGACGTCAAGCTGGAGTCTTTCAGGAATGCATCTGAGCTGGTTGGACAATGCCATGAGAAGAACAAGCCATGTGCTAATATTGTTATTGGTCTTGATTATGATGCCTTGAACAACAAGAAGAAAGTTGTAGGTGAAAAAGGAAAAGCAAATGAAAATGAAGATGTTCCAGCTATGCTGAAAAAGGTTGGTTCACCTATGTTCAAAGCATGTGAAGTAGATTTAAGTGAAGAAAAGTTGGTCATAAAGCTAGAAATTGTTGATGAAGAAAATGAGAAGAAGAATGCAGAAACAACTCCATCTTCCAAAGACAAAAAGAAGCCCATGGTCAACCAAGATTCCAAGACACCTGTCAAGGAAATAAAAACTAAAGATACAAGAAGGAAGAAGAAGATTATAAATGGGAAGATTGGGATAAACAAAAGCAACAATTTTGCTTATGTTGCAGATGCTCCAAGGAAGAAATGTGAAAAATGTGGCTCAGTGAATCACCTTACCTTTGTAAAAAGGTTGTTAGCAAGCCAGTTGAAGGAGCCTGCAAGTATAATGAAGCCAAGGCAAATGATCCCTACTCATTTTGTGATAAGTTTGACTGCATTCCCTATACCTTAAATATAATGAAAAGTTGTCATTTTAAGCTGAGAGTAGATCTCAAAGAAGTTAGTATTGGATCTACTGCTGCAATGGAAAATGCACAAACATCTATAAATTTTATTCTTTCTGAGACCTCTAATTCTACTTCTGTTAAATCAGTTAACAACAAGAAAGTACCCAACACTGATTGGGTTACTAAACACACTTAAACTCATTATCTGCAGGGAAAAATAAAGAAAGTCATATGGATCATAGGTGATGGATGTTCCAGGCATATGACAGGTGCTAAGGCCCCGCTATCACAATTTAAGGAAAGGCTGGCCCTTTGGTGATCTTTAGAGACAACAGGAAATGATTCACAATATGATATGGCAAGATTGTTTCTGAAAATGTTATCATCGATAATATAGTATTGTCAGCTGGTCTTGAAGTAAATCTTCTCAGTGTCAGCCAGTTTGTAGACAAAGGTTTTAAAGTTTTATTTGACAAAAAAGAATGTATCTTCATCAGCAAGAAAACCAATGAAGTTTGTTAGGTAATGAATAACACACAAGGGGGTGAATGTGTTTTAGTAGTTTTATACTTTTCTTGATTTATTTATGGTGGTGAAAAAAGTCAATTAAAACTTGTAGTGAAATGTGTTAAAACTGAAACTAAACAATTAACAGTAAAGAACAAAGTTGTTTCAAAACTCACTTAATTTTATATTAAAGTTAAGAATATTTTGCTACAAAATTTCTAGGCTCTTTGTTAATAAAGAGCTTAGCGTCTTCCTTGAGAGAATACAAGATTTTTATTTTCTAGTTTGTTAAATATAACAAGGCATCCAATATTTACCTTATAATACAGTAATCACTGGTTATTACACAGCATGCAACAACATGTACTCAACCCTATTTTTAGATAATCAAATCTTTCTATTTCTGTCTTAGTGTATGTTTACTAGTCTTTCACGCATGTGACTTTACTTTTCCAGTTAATATTGGCCTATGATCTTCCATTCTTCAAGCTGCTTTTTGTATACTTGTCAATCCAACTGATTGGATTGTTTGTTGATTAATAATCTTGGATATTGAACTGGTCTGCACTTTGTATTTTGAGTTTAACCTCGAGGTCTCTAGTTTGGTATATAGAGAACTTGACATCTCGATAAATCTATTGGCTTATCGAGATCTCTCATTACTCTATAGTTGCTTTGACTTGTAGAGGTCTCTGAGTTCTCTATAAAAGAATTTAGCTTGTCGAGATCTTCATGTCTTCACTTTGGCTTATCGATATCTCAGAGTTCTCTAGTGGAAAATAGACTTGTCGATATCTCAGAGATCTCTAGTGATATTTTGACTTGTCGGTATCTCAGAGATCTCTAGTGATATTTTGACTTATCGATATCTCTAGAGTTCTCTAGTGAAGAAATGACTTGTCGATATCTCCAATCTTCATGTATTCAATTTGTCTTGTCGATATCTCTGAGTTCTCTAGTAGCTTTGCTGACTTCTCTATAAGTCATTCTGGAGTTCTCGAATGATTTCTCTGTAACACTTAATCTGTGACTTGTAGAGTTCTTGACTTAGAACATTTTTCTCAAAATAGATTTATTCAACTCTAAGCTTCTTCATAATTCTTCTGAGGCATGATCTTCTTCATCTTCTTGTAGATAGAATTATTAGGCTTGATACTGTTTATAGAAAAAGACTTCAGTCTGCTCCATTTACATTTTTACAGACTTTAAATGTTACAATATACATAATGCAAACATAGATTGTCATACAACTTACTTAGGGTTGTCAATTTGACTTAGTCTTGTTATTATACATGCATGTCTTGCATAACAAAGTTGCTCTGAAAGGAGTAAGGAAAGGAAGCTTGTTTGTTGCAAACTTGGACTCAACAAATGAGGATCAAATCTGTTGCTTCTACACCAAGGCATCCATAGAGCAAAGCAAGTTATGGCATAAAAAACTCTCACATCTAAACTACAAGGAAATTAACACTCTGGTCAAGAAAGAGTTGGTGAGAGACATGCCAAAATTAGAGTTTGCTCAAATTGAAGTATGTGAAGCCTGTCAAAAAGGAAAAATGAAAAGATCAAGTCACAAGTTAAAACTGTGAATTCCATAAGTGCACCATTGCAAATTATTCACATGGACTTGTTTGGGCCAGTATATGTCTTATCAATTTCAAGAAACAAATATGCACTTGTTTGGGCCTTGAGTTCTTCCGATATTTTGATGTACATTTCAATCTCCTTATTGTATTTCCTTACCCTCTTCACAGATTCAACTTTATTCCTTGCTCTTCTTCCCTCCATTTCAATCAACCATTCAGCTAAAATAGATCTCCATGCTCTTGTAGTAGTATCGATATCCTAAATAAGCTTATCATACTTTAATTTCTGTGGGAGAGAGAGTGTCCATTAAGGTACAGCCTAGAAATGTGAAAGATCCATCTTCATAGTAGATTCTTATTTCCCTTTTAATTTCTGTGGGAGAGAGAGTGTCCATTAAGGTACAGCCTAGAAATCTGAAGGTAGGACAGATGTATGCCACTCATTTGCTTGGCTGTAAATATACTTCTGGAAAAGCAGCCACTTGAGCTTTTTTCAATTCATTTAGCAAGAGAGTGTCTTCATGAATCACTCTTTGAACTTTTCTTATCAAGATGTCCAATTCAGATGCCCTTCTAGAGATGAGATAGTTAAGGGACACCTGCATACATCTGTCTACCCATGAGTCATTCATGTTGATCACAATCCTTCTTTCCTGAGAGTTATCCCTTGTTACTAAGATCAACCTTATTGAGATTATTATATGTCCAAGGCTTTGTTGTAATTGAAGAAATTGTCATTGAGAGAAACCCTGAGAACCTTAAGCAATTCATCAAATTCTCTGCTTAGACTAGATCCCTCAGCTGCTCTAATAAGCCTCTCCATTCCAATATCAACTTCTTGAATTTTGCTCATTTCAGCAGCTTGGACACTTGGAGTAGATAATCTTAATCGCCTGACCTCTATCTCCCCCTTAGTCTTGTTGGCAGGCACGAGAAGGGGAGTAGGAATTTCCGGCCTCACAGCTTCAGGTAGTGCAGGAAATGGTATGTTGAACTTGCCCATGATGAATCCCAAAGCAATAGAATTTTTCATTTGTAGGTGCTTGTGGGAGTCCACCAAGGCTTGAATTTTGCATTTGTGGTTATGACAAGTTGTTGTTCCACACTAGTTGTGGGAACCTCCAATTGAATTAGAGGGGATTTGACGGGGTTACTGTCATGTGCACCAGTCTCAAACCCTTATGTGTCTTGCACCACACTGTCACCTGAATGTGCTATTCTTGCCTCCTCTATGACAGGATCATTAGCTATTGTACTCCAAGCTTCAATTGTCAATGTAATCTTAACCAGGGTTTTGAGAGGAGTTGTTCCTATAACAGGAACCTCCAATTGAATTAGAAAGGATTTATATAGGTCCCCCTCAAGAGTACTACCCTCAAACTTAATAGCCTGTGAAGGCTGATTTGCACATGAAGGTGCATTTATAACATCCATAAGGTCTTCAGTAAAAACTGATGAATCCCTCATGGTTTTGATGGTGTCATCAAGGTCTACCCCAGCTAGTAGCCTCTCACCATCTATTTGTAGTGTTTGGGTGGTGATCAAGGTTTCTTGAACCAAGTCACTTGAACCAAGTCACTTGAATGAGCTCCTACTTGAGATATGGATTCAAGTGCTGAATGGATGAGGGAGCTTCGATATATGTGCTCTCACTGTGTGTGCCATCCTTATTTCTTCTACCATACACTTGAATTTGATCAAGTGTTGGCTGTGGAGACACCTTACAAGATGCATTGGGGAGAATGCTCTTTTCAATAGAAACACCCTGTTGAGAGGACGTATCTAGAGTTTGTTTTGTCCCCATTTTTACACCTGGATCCTTTTAGGAGGATACAGAGAAGGTTTGAGTGGTCAACTCAGCTTGCTTAGCCTTTTTTGTCTTTCTGACCAAGGGTGACTAAGTTTGTGTTTGATCCTCACCACTCTCATCTATTACCGTAAGGGTTATCTCCTTTCTCTTCTTTTTACTCACTTCACCCTTTTGAGAGGACGAAGTGGTTGGTTTCCTAGTTGCTATATGTATAGAAGAAAGAGTCTCAGTATTGGAAGGTCCCTATTGGTGTTCTTGTGTTTATACTTCCACAGGTTCAGGAACCATTATTGTACTAGATTGAGCATTAGCCCTTATGTTAGACATAGGATAAAAGTAGGTCTTAAATCTTTCAATCATGAAAGGTGTTAACTTAAGACTAACTAAAACCTTATTCTTACTAACATGTGATCCAAATAAAATTTTAGACACTTGCTTACAATTTCCTATTTGTGATCTATCCACACCATTTATCAGATGTATGTCGTTCACTTTATAATTTAAAGCAGACATAATGAATCTCGGAAGAAAAATTTCCTTACCTCTTGACTCCAATGGCAAGGTTAACCTAGTGCTCAACTCCTCCAGTATGTAGTGTCCTACATTGATTTGTTTGTTGTGAGCCATTGAGTAGACTAGCTTCTGGACAACACTAGATATGTTGTCAAACCCTGACTTCCTGCAAGTGAAAGCCCTTATCACTGAATCAAACAAGAAGGACCATTCTCTCCTTAGATGCTTCTTGTTGATGCTTGACAAATTGATCTTCTCAGAATAGCTGATGAAGTCCATGAATTTATACAACTCATCTTGAGTTGGAGCCTCCAACAGCTTGTCAGTAGGTATTCCTAGAGCCATATTGACATGATCCTCAAAGATCTCCACTTGATGGCCCTTAATTGTGCAGTTTATTATAATTGATACAACCTAGTTCTCATGCACAATTGTCCTTATTACTGTTGTGTTCCGAAAATCCCCTAACACATCCAAGTAAAACACAGGATTATTAGTAAGAGCCCCTACAAAGTAAGTCTCAGATAAGAACTTGACAAAACTTATGAAAATTTCAAGAGCTTGGTTTGCATCTAAGAATGCAAGGAAGTTAGTCGCATTTGGGATGAATGTTACAATATTGTTGGCTGCCATTGTTATGAGTATGAAGTTTAGTGTGTAATAAAAAATTAGTGAGAAAGGAGTTGAAATGAGAGAGAAATTAGTTTTGGATTGAAAAAGATAGGTCACTTAGAGTTCTCGAAGGTGTAAGTATGTATATGTATCGAGATGTATGGGTATTTATAGTAAAAGCAAATGACTTTTCTAGAAGTTAAAAATAGACTTTCAAGAGTATACTTATCGAGAAGTCATTTTTAGATATGAAAAATATATCGACAAGTCATTTTATTTATTCTTGTAGAGAACGAAAAATTAACTTATCGAGATGTCAAATAAATATTCGGCTTGTCCAAAATGGACTCAATTGTTTCAAATTTTTATTTAAATAAATAAAAATAAAGTCAGAATAAATTTGCAAAAAGTATTTTACCAAAATAATTTATTAAATTAAATTATTTCAGTTTTGACCTATTTATAAGTCTAAAAGTTATACTTGTAGAGAACTCCGTGAGTTAATACTACTAGAGAACTCTACAATAACTTATCGATAAGTAATAATAAAGCTTATCGAGAAGTCACTCGAAAAGTCAGTAAATTGACTTTTTGAGAACTCATTCGAGAAGTCTTAAAATGACTTGTTGAGAAGTCAGTTAGACTTATCGAGAACTCAGTTCTCTATATAATTTTGATCACTTTCATTTTGCCTAGTTTTAATTTTACATATTAAGAATGTAAATTAACAGCTAGAGAGTTTTCTTAGAATTTGAAAAAATCCAAACCGAATTTTTATTTTTGAAAAATAAATTAGTAGAGATTTCTGAAATATTTATAATTCACATTTCAGTTAATTTTTAATTAAATCAAATTAATTTTGATTTACTAGAAATTAATCTACTGCAAAACATTAGCTGAGTTCTTTCCTTAGGATGAAGAATTAAGCATTCCAATTTCACCTACAAGTTTAGTAAATGTTGTTTCATTCGCAATTTAGTAAAAATGCTAGCTAATTGTTTTTTTATTGGAACAAAAATGAGCTCAATGGTACCATTTGAATCATGTTCTCTAATAAAATGGTACCTTACATCAATGTGATTTGTTCTAGATTGATTAACTGGATTAGCCACCATAGATAACAATAGTATTATCACACATAATTGGAATTTTGTGTAATACTAGACCATAGTCCATTAGCTGATTTCTAATCCCAAGCACTTGAGCACAACATCCTGCAGCTATGTATTCAGCCTTTATTGTAGAAGTTGACACAGATTGTTATTTCTTGCTATACCAGGATACAAGTCTTTGTCCAAGAAATTGAAAGCTTTTACTAGTGCTCTTTCTGTCAACCCTGCATCTAACAAAATCTGCATCGGTGTAGCCAACAACTTCAAAACCAGTTCCCTTAGGATACCATAATCCCAAGTTTGGAGTCCCCTTCAAGTATCTGAAAATCCTCTTTACAACCATCAAATGTGATTATTTTGAATTGGCTTGAAATCTTGCACACAGACATGTAGCAAACATGATGTTTGGTCTACTTGCTGTTAAGTAAAACAATTATCCAATCATCCCTCTATAGCTTGAAATATCTACACTTTTGCCCTTTTTATCTTCATCCAATTTTGTTGATGTAGATATAGGTGTAGATGCAGGTGAACAATCAACCATACCAACCTTTTTTAATAAATCTTTGACCACTTAGTTTGGCTGATGAAGATTCCATTACTTCTTTGACTGACTTGAAGTCCAAGAAAGTAACTTAATTCCCACACCATACTCATTTCATATTAACTCTGCATAAGTCTGGAGAATCTTTGGCAAAGTTTTTCATTTATATAACCAAAGATGATATCGCCCACATAAATCTGAACTAGGATCATGTCATCACCATGCTTCTTGTAGAAGAGAGTCTTGTCTATAGTGCCTCTAATAAAACCATGTTTAAGTAAGAATTCTGACAATATATCATACCAAGCTCTAGGTTCCTGCTTTAGTCCATATAGAGCTTTGAGTAACTTGTACACAAAATCTGGAAATTCTGGATCTTCAAAGCCATGTGGCTGTTGCACATAAACTTCTTCTTCTAGCTCACCATTTAAGAAGGCACTCTTGACATCAATTTGATACACTTTGAAATTTTAATGTGCAGCAAATTCTAGAAAAATCCTTATTGCGTCAAGTCTTGCAACTGGAGCAAAAGTTTCATCATAATCAATTCCTTCTTCTTGTGAGTAGCCTTTTACAACCAACCTTGCCTTGTTTCCGGTAACTATACCATTTTCATTCATCTTGTTCCTGAACACCCATTTTGTTCCAATTACACTTCTATTTTTTGGTGCATGAACTAACTCCCAAACTTTGTTTCTTTCAAACTGTTTCAGTTCTTCCTGCATGGAAGATATCTAATCAGGATCCTTTAGAGCTTCTTCAGTTTTCTTAGGCTCTACTTGAGAAATAAAGCATGCATGTAGGACACTCATTAGTAGTTGCACTTCTAGTTCTCGCATCAGCAGTTGGGTCACCAATAATTGCTTCTCTAGTGTTGACTTGTGCCTTCATAATTTATTTTCCTCATTATTGGTATGACTAGTAGATCCTTCTTATCTTTCTCCCCCTGAGTTGCCGGTCAATTTAGTAAATTTAGTAAATTTGACAAACTAGGATTTACGGTCAAATATGTACTTAAATCTGACTCACAACAGTGATATTTTTAAATGTGAATGAAGCCAGTCAATTTTATAAATATGATAAATTATATGTATATATACATAAAAAATTAGTATTTAAACTCCAAGTCTATTGAAAATGACATAACTACCCATAATAGAAATAAGTTCCAAGAATTTTACTTTTAAAAATCATGGGAAAATGTGTAATAAAATGTCTAAAATTTAAAAGTTGTGTTTATATAGTAAAAAGTGGAGGTTATTTAACAGTTTCCTAAATATATATTAAAATAATGAATTTGTAATTCATATAATCATTTTCTTTTTAATATACACTCTTAAAGTCTAAGAACGTTAAAATTTATAAGGGTGGATTGTTCAAATTCTAATTTATAGTTGGTTAAAGAGGGGATAATTATCCTCTTGGTCACAAGTTCGAATTCCACAGGAGGAGAATTTATGATTATGCCTCTCTGAGTCAGAGCCTATTGCTAAAATATAGTTTACCTTAGTTCACGTGGTTTGCAGGCTACTGCGTGAGCCCGGAGGGTTTACCCAGTGCGCACCCGAAGGGTAGCGGCTGCGGGTTACCTACGATAAAAAGAACTATTAACCATTGTATGCGCAATCCGTAAATTTAAACTTCAAATCATTTTATCAAGGAATAATTTGAATTATGCTTGATTTTCTTCACTAGGTCACTGTTATAGTCTCTTAAATTTTTTTTGTATAGACAATATGTTGTTACACTACATCTTTAAATACTTTTATTCTTTCTGAAATTCAAAATTCTTAAATAAATCTAAAATGAACGTTTTTTATTATTTTCTCAATATGATATGATATGTGCCTAAAATAAATTTATAAATTTGTAAAATGATTAAGATTTTCATTTTTAATTATTTTGTTTAACTAGGATTTGTTCAAGCAACAAGTTGGTACGACTCCCTTATCTTCGGATGTCACTAGTTTACACTTTCGCCAACCTTTTCCATATCCATTTTTATGAGCAAGCGAAATATGTCTAACAATAATTAAGCTATAATTGGACAGTACCCCTTCCGGAGGATATACTGGGTGATTTTCTATATACTCTTCAAAATTTTGAAATTTCATGAACACCCATATCGTTTAAATTATAGACTGAAAATCATGAAACTAGCAAATAAGGTTGTTCATCAAACCACCCATACAATACCTTAAATTGCGTTTTTTCATTTTCTTGGTGTAGTTGTAGTTTGATTTTTTCACAAACCGCGACGATGCAGGTTGCAATATGAATTTTTGATATAGTAGTACAAATCGCTCGCATCAGAATTTTATAAAATAATATTTATACTTTAATAAAATATATAAATTTATTAAAATAATATTTTATATTTTATATTGATATTAGAAGTTTTATGTTTTATTATTAAATTATATGAATCGATAGTTGTATTGGACTAGCACATTTAAACCTATTATACAAAAAATTAGCATAATAACTTGGGAGGCACAAATCATTTCCTAGAATTGAATGACACTCACATATTATGTTTGCATGGGCCCCTTAGACCAACATGCACGATACCCATTTTTGCGGTGCAAAGTTTAAGATTCATGTAGTGTGATTATTGTTTGTTTGACCATTTAGTATAACCATATATATAGTTTGTAAACTTCTTCGCTAAAAATGAAGTCAACCTTTATCTATTTTTATAAACATATTTAATAAATATTAAATAATTTTTATTTATGATAATGTTGTTTTGATTATCTAGGTACCAAAATATTTTTTAGAATTTAATATTATTTAAAACTTATAATAAGTAGTTTATTATTTAATATTATTTTATGCACTATTTAATATTATTTAGAACGTATAATAAGTAGTTTATTATATTAAAATTGACTACTTGTTGTTTGCCGATTGATTATATTCGTAACTATGGATTGGAGGAGGTTCTTGAAGCAGTTAAAATCACTTGTCCGAATAGCAAGTATGGATGCAAAGAAAAAGTGACATACAGCATGAAACGTGAGCATATGGGATCTTGCGCCTATGAAGCTTGTTATTGTCCTCTTCCTGGCTGTGGTTTTGATGGTTCCTACAAGGATTTATATCTGCACTTTTCCAGCAAGCACCCAGCATCAGCCACACGCTTCACGTTTGACTCTTCTTTTTCTGTTCATGTAAGTGGAAACACTACAAGAAAAACGGCTTTTTCCTACCAAGCAAATCAAACCAGAAAAATTTGGTTGGAATTGCTCTACCATTTCCTACCAACCCGTAAACTGGTAGGAATTGCTCTAGGTGAGGCCCAGATTTTGTACACGCAAGCACCAAAACCTACCAATATTGGTGAGAAACTCAAAACCTACCAATTTTGGTAGGTTTTGACCAAAATTTGATACCGAAATGGTTCCACCAACCACGTCATGAGCCCTCACTTATTTCATTGATTAAACTTTTTTTATGAAAAAAGAAATAATATCATCAATCTGAGACCATTTCCTACCATGTATGGTGGGAAAGTTTTTCCTACCAAGGTTGGTAGGTTTTGGTAGAATCTTAATATGAAAATAACCCCACCAACCACATCAGCAGGCCACGTATTGTTAAGAATATATAACATTTTTCTGAAGTATAAATAAATATCAATAATTCAGGTCGTTTCCTACCAATATTGGTAGGAAATGGGAGAAAACTAAGAAAAATGTGTTTTTTCCACTTTTCGCTCATTATTTGTCACATTTCCGTTGATCATACTCTAAAAACATATATATATATATATCTATTCATTTTAATAGTGAAACTCTAAAAGTTAGTTGATTACACTAACAGTCCCGTGTTTCCATTTGTTTTTTGGATAATTATAATTATTACGAAAAAATATTAAATATGAAAATGATTCGATAAATTAAAACTTTTCAAGTGAATTGTCATTTTATAGTGAAATAAAACTAGGAAAAAAAATTGGGTAAGAAAACAATTATAAATAAGAAAATCGTTTAGAAAACAAAATGTCGAGATTGTTCGAAGATTGAGTTAGATTTTCAACTCAAAGTTTCGGGGATGGGTTAGACATTTGGATTTTTTTAATAATCCAACCTTACGGATGATTATATATATGAGTTTTATACATGTAATTGAAATATAGAATTTTTAAAAATTAAGCTATTATGTTTTTATAATAGATTTATAGAAAAAACTGCAAGAAAAATATATTTTTTGTACATTTCGCCTATTGTTTGTCACATTTCCGTTGATCAAACTCTAAAAAAAATAAACATCAATTCATTTTAATACTGAAACTCTAAAAGTTGGTTAATTACACTTACAGTTTTGAGTTTCCATTTATTTTTTGGATAATTATAATTATTACGAAAAAAATATTAAATATGAAAATGATTCGATAAATTAAAACTTTTCAAGTGAAATGTCATTTTATAGTGAAATAAAACTAGGGAAAAAAATTGGGTAAGAAAACAATTATGACTAAGAAAATCGTTTAGAAAACGGAACGTCGAGATTGTTCGAAGATCGAGCTAGGTTTTCAACTCAAAGTTTCGGGGATGGGTTAGACATTTGGATTATTTTTAATAGTCCAACCTTACGGATGATTAGATATATGATTTTTATACATGTAATTGAAATATAGAATTTTGAAAAATTAAGCTATTATGTTTTTATAATAGATCTATAGAAAAAAACTGCAAGAAAATTATTATTTTTGTACTTTTCGCCCATTGTTTGTCAAATTTCCTGTTGATCAAACTCTAAAAACATAAATATATATTCATTTTAATAGTGAAACTCTAAAAGTTAGTTAATTACACTTACAGTCTCGTGTTTCCATTTATTTTTTGGATAATTATAATTATTACGAAAAAATATTAAATATGAAAATGATTTGATAAATTAAAACTTTTCAAGTGAAATGTCATTTTATAGTGAAATAAAACTAGGAAAAAAAATTGGGTAAGAAAACAATTATGACTAAAAAAATCATTTAGAAAATAGAACGTCGAGATTGTTCGAAGATTGAGTTAGAGTTTTAACTCAAAGTTTCGGGGATGGGTTAGACATTTGGATTTTTTTAATAATCCAACCTTACGGATGATTATATATTTGAGTTTTATACATGTAATTGAAATATAGAATATTTAAAAATTAAGCTATTATGTTTTTATAATAGATCTATAGAAAAAACTGCAAGAAAAAAATATTTTTTGTACTTTTCGCCTCTTGTTTGTCACATTTCTGTTGATCAAACTCTAAAAACATAAACATCTATTTATTTTAATATTGAAACTCTAAAAGTTAGTTGATTACACTTAAAGTTTTGTGTTTCCATTTGTTTTTTGGATTTTTATAATTATTACGAAAAAATATTAAATATGAAAATGATTCGATAAATTAAAACTTTTCAAGTGAAATGTCATTTTATAGTGAAATAAAACTAGGAAAAAAAAATTGAGTAAGAAAACAATTATGACTAAGAAAATCGTTTAGAAAACAGAACGCCGAGATTGTTCGAATATTGAGTTAGGTTTTCAACTCAAAGTGTCGGGGATGTTTAGGATTACACACTTGGATTTTTTTATTTTTATTTTTTAATAATTCAACCTTAGGATGATTAGATACATGAATTTTATACATGTAGTCGAAATATTGAATTTTTAAAAATTATGTTATTATATTTTAATAATAGATCCATAAAACAAACTTTTAATTCCTACCGGAATTGGTAGGTTTTGCCCAAAAAAGTTGTTTGTCCTTTTCCTAGTTGAGTATTTCCTACCAAGTTGGGTCTGAAATAGACCTAAAATTGGTAGGAAAAGGCATCACGTGAAAATAGTAATTAAATTGTTATTTTAACAATTTCGTATAATATTCGATTTTTAATAAATATTATCCAATTTTTTAACTAAGATATATTTGTTTGTTTTACTATATATTTTAGGGATATGATAAAAATTTTAGAAAAAAATAAATATATTTGGTTTACTAGTATTTAGTCCTATATTGATATTTAAAATTTTTTAAATATTTAATTTACTTTTTAATAATTGCACTCACACTAAAAATTAAAAAAAAATCGTTAAACCCCATTACCTACCTATATTGGTTGTAGTTTCACGAATATTTTAAACATGAAAGTAAATTCAAAATTTTTAAAATTGGAGCTAAATCCAAAAATTCAAAAACAAAGTCCAACTCAAAACCTACCAATATTGGTAGGAAATGAACTTTAGTTTCACGAAAATTCAAATATGGAGCCAAAACTAAAAGTTTTAAATATGGAGCCAAAACCAAAAATTCAAAATTTTCATCAAATTCAAAACCTACCAGTATTGGTAGGAAATGAACCTTAATTTCACAAAAAATTCAAATGTGGAGCCAAAATCAAAAATGAAAATTTCAAATACGGAGCCAAAATTAAACTCAAAAATTTGAAAATTCCGCCTAAACCCATAACCTACCAATATTGGTAGGAAATAGGTGACTTGAACCTATAAACCACTATCTTCCTCTTTTCACTTTCAATTTCATCTACTCCACCAAAATTTCATTTCATAATTTCTCCATCCTCTTCTTATCTTTTGGTAAATATCTTCATCCTCTTCATTTAAACCATCTCATATATATGTATGCATTTCAATATTGTTAACATATTTTTTATCTTGATTCGTTTATATAATTACTTCTTTGTTTTTACTACATGTATTAATTGTTCATGTAGGTTAATGACTACTAACATTTATAATCTCTTCTTATGTAGATTTTATTCACTCGAGACCAAGAAAATGAAACAAACAAAGAAGAAAATGGAAAACTCACAAAGAATGTAGACAAATTATTCAACAACGATAATGAAGAAATTACAAAAAATGAAGGCAAATGATTTAACAATGATGAGAACTTGAAGATGATTAGTCTTAACTTTTGAAACATCTATTAATTGTTGTAATGAATTATTATTTCTAATATGCAATTACCACGAATATGTAATTTTTTTTAATGTTATAATGGTGATATGTCCGGATTGTGATTTATGATGATTTTTTCAAATTTTGGTTATTGTTATATGCTTATGATTTAGATATTAATTTATGTACAACTTGTTCTACATTGTTATCAATGAAATAATTTTTTTTATAAAAAAACTGTCTAACATTTCCCACCACATTCAAGCCATTTCTTACCACATTCAAGGTATTTCTTACCACATTCAAGCTAAACAGTTGTAGGAAATGGTTGGTTAGAAATGCTGATATTCATGTCTTCTAACATAAAACCTACCATTCATCAATCAAAACCTACCAGTTATGGTAGGAAATACTCACTCAAAACCTACCAATTTTGGTAGGAAAAAGGTCTTTTTTGTGTCAATTGCCACGTGGGAGGACACGTGGATGGGTCCCATATGCCAACTCATCAATCTGACCCCAATTTGTATGACGTGGCAGCTGACATGGCAGGTGACGTGCCACTTGGCAAGTGGGACCATTTGAGATACAAGCACCAATTCCTACCACAAAGCAATTCCGACTGGAGCAAATCCCACCAAGCCTATTGGTAGGAATTGCCCCCTTTTCCTACCAGAAATAGCCCATTTCCTACCAAAACGCTGGTAGGAAATGGTCGTTTTTCTTGTAGTGAAATACGGAGTACAAATTCCTTCAAGAGAATAACCACACACTTTTCATCCTTAATTACAGTGTTCAGGAAATTGGAGCAGTTGCTAATATAATCTGTATGGGCCCGAGCTGTTTACAAAATGAGTATTCATATGAAGTGGAAGCACGTAACCGAGACACCTCCTCCAATTTTATTACTTTATTGGTACCCAGACTGCCAAAATGGAAGGAGGACCTTCCTGAGAGAGCCGGTCTTGTGGTCCAAAATGTTTTCTTTGGTCCTTCATGGGATCGCAAAATTCAGGTTTGCATCCGTAGAAAAGGTGAAAATTGACTTGAAAAGCAGTTCAGCCAGTTTTCAAGTCATTATGATGGTGCGTACGCCATGACTTCCATATTCAAGATTTATACAGAGGACATCGAGAGGCACTGTTGAGAGGAAGATCGAGAGGACATGATTCTAATAACTCGAAAATATATTGTGATTAATGCTATGCTGGAGACTGAAGTACTTTCTTTGCAGATTTTCTTTACAACAATTGGTGTTCGTGTCTTCCAAAATTTTATTTACTTTTAATATAAAGTATATTTTTAAATATATTATTATATAATATAAATCTGGATCAGATTATAATGACAAATTTAATTATTATTTAACTAAACTATAATTAGGTAATATAATATTTATTTTACATTTATATATACATATACATTATTATTATATATACTATTAAAATATATATTTTTTAATCGGTATAACGGCCTCAAGATAAAAAAGAATAATTTACAATTTTCATCCATGCAAAAACAAAAATATATCATTGATTCGCGTTAAAATAAAATTTAAAGAAAACTAAATATAATTAATTATATTTGGTTGGAATATTATACATGTGTTAAAGAAAAAATATTAAATAATATTAGTCTGATTTAAAAAATTATAGTATTGATACCGAGTTAAAAAAAGTAATATATAATATTCAACTAGACTAAAAAAATATTTTACAATTGATCCAAACTTTAAAATTTTTAAATTAAAATTTAATTCTACATACTGTAATAAAATAATAAATAATATTTATCCGGTTTAAAAGAAAATTATATTATTGATCTGGGATATAAAATTTAAAATCAAATTAAAAATAATTATATCTTTTCTTCTATGTCTATATTATCTATAATATTTAAATAACCGTGGATCACACGAGTACTCTTATTTAGGCACAAAGAAATTTAATTAATAAAATTATAAATAAAAATAAAATATAATAATAATTTTTTAAAATTACCGTGCATCGTACGGATTATAGGCTAGTTTATAATAATATTTAACGTGCAATAGTTTCATTAATAGATTAATTTTCATAGTGTATCTATACAAATAAAAAAGAATTATAACATATACACTATTCATCTAGCCTTAAATAAAATAGCACTATTTATCCCGGCTAAAATAAAAAAATAAAAACGAACTAAATATATATCTATCTATGTTACGTTATAATAGACGAAATATTGAAAGTTTAGTTGTCGGTCCGTACGAAAATTAATTAATTGCTCTTACTTAATTGAAATAAAAAATATTAAAGATGAAATATGATCACCTGTATTTTGGTCATACTATAAATTTATAATTACCTTTAACATAAAATAATATTATTATTGAATTAATATTCAGAATAGAATTATGTAAATACAAATAAAGGTAAATCTGTTTTTAAAGTCCTGGGGCCTAAACAAAATAAGATATATTATTCACATGAGCCAAAAAATATAATATTGAATTTGTGTAAAACAAAATAAAATCAAAATATAATTGTTGATAGGTATAATGTCCCGGAAAAATATAATAATATACGGTATTCATTCGCGCTTATCATAGATAAATTAAAATTAAAAAATTAAATAAAAATTGAATATATTTTGTTGGATCTGTTGCATCAGCCTAATACAAAATAATAAATGCTACTAATGTGGTTAAAATATTACATTATTGAATCAGACTAAAATAAAATTAAAAATTAAAAGATAATTCATTGGACAATATAATGACATCGAGTTAAAACAAAGTAATATATTCTACTCATCCGTGCTCAAACAAAATAATATTCGACCAGAGCTAAATAATTAAAAGAATTAAATATAATTACTTGAATTTTGTTAATATAATTGGGTTATTTAACTACAAATTTATTCTATATCCATAATATCCATACTATTTTATTAAAATGAAACTAGAGATTATTTGTTAGTTTGTATAATAGCATCATACTAAATCAAAATGATATAAACTAGTCAACCGAGCTAAAAAATTATACAAGTAATTCAAAACAAAATAATGGTTAAAATCCAACATTAATTAGACCAGCTAAAACAAATATTACATAACTTATTCCGGGCTAAAATAATGTAATAAGATTTGAACAAATTTCACTTATTTAAATTTTCAACTCAAAATAATCTATTTTAAAAAAATATTAAAATATGAAAAAAATGAAAGAGTGCCCAAAATACGCCACTTTTTACCTTCAACTGCCTAAAATGGCCAGATGCGCGCGAACCACCCAAAATACCCATGGAATATGTATTTAAGGGATGCATATTCAACCTTCTAAAATTTAATAACGAATACGCATGATGCGTATTCACTCAAATGAAATCATGCATGGCACGTGTTTTATACTAGTACTATAAATATATGTTATATTAAAAAATATATATATAGTTCACTAGTCTCTAGATACATGTCAATTTTACGTTTTTACTAGTCAGTTTGACTATATTTTGACTATAATTATATGACTAAAAAAATTAAAAATTTATATCATCGAAAATTAGATCTAAAATATTTTAAAATATAACTTTTAGTTTTTGAACAAACTAATGATAATTTTTAATAGATAGTAAAAAATTAGTCAATTTAACTTAAAAAAACAAAAATAAACTTATATTTAAACACGAAGAGAGTAAATTATATTCGGACGATCTGGACTGGTTTTACTATGAGAATCATATGAATGTTGTTCTCACCCCATATTTAAACCGGAAAAAATTTATTATCCTTCACCGGTACATTCGACATTAGACGGGACGGGGAGACCCCATTTGAATTAATTAGGGGCGGGTTTCTCATTTTTTTCATGCGGTTGACAAGTCTAATAAACATGACAAATTTAAGTTAGAGCATTGTTTACAAATTACTATTGAATTTTGAAATTTATTTTAAAAAATATTATTTTAAAATAAATTAATAAACATATGTAATAATGGTCTTTTCTTCTGTGCATATGTTAATATTAGAAACTGAAAATCATTAAGATTAGATTTGGCCTACATGACACAAAATTCCAATCCATAACGACACATCCAAGATGTTAAAATAAAGAAGAATTATAGTCAGAATATATAGAATACAATATATAGAATAGAGAGATCTCAAGAGAGATTACAAGAATTGAAGAGATTTCACATGGAGCTCTAGGCAAGCAGGTTATTCTAGATGCGAGTTCCATTATCCAGAGTAGGCTAAAGTAGCCTAACAACATGATTGGAAGCCTTATGATGATAAAAGCCTTTATAAGATTTACTAGGAATAGTTTGTTACATTTACAATTAACAGGTTCGTAAGTCATATGTTCCTAATTTGATTTCTGATTATGATATCAGCTTACAAAAGCAACATTTGAGAATTAATGAGATAGAGAGCATTACAGTACCTCTAGAAACTTAGTCTACAATACATCCAATAGCATTAATGTTACTCTTCCCTGTGTGGAACCTCAACTGATATGCAAAATATATACACTCCTAGACCAACATGAACTCAAGTTATATTCAACTGAGCTGACCAGATTACTAGATAACTTAAAAAGTAAATGAAACCTCCTCCTAACTGTAAACCTTACAAAAGCAAACTTAAATTTCACCTAGCACTACATGAACTTGATCATTATATAAGGAATATGTAATATCTTGACGGTGGGTCCAAAATTTTTTTAGTAAGTATGCTCGAGTACACAACTCAACTTCCACAAAACACTACAAGAATACAAGGCTAAATACAACCGCACAAATACAACCGACATCAAATTCAACCGTTTTCGGTTGAAATTAAGGGCGCGGCTAAATACAACCGCATGCGGTCGTATTTATATATACAGTCCTATTTACGCGGTCGAAATTAGTACTAATTACAACCGAATAAATACAACTGTATTTATATACAATCGTATACGGTTGAGTTTAGGTGTGCTCCTAAATTCAACCGCATTCGGTCGAATTTAGCCTTACTAATTACAACCGAATAAATACAACCGTATTTATATACAACCGTATATGGTTGAGTTTAGGCGTGCTCCTAAATTCAACCGCATTCAGTCGAATTTAGCTTTACTAATTACAACCGAATAAATATAACCGTATTTATATGCAACCGTATACGGTCGAATTTAGCCTTGCAAAAGAATAGAGAGAATTTTCCCGCTAGCGAATTTCGTACTAAATTCAACCGATTTCAGTCGAATTATTTTTAAAAATGGCGGAAAATTTCTGGAAAAAATAAAGAATAAAATTTACACGAAATTTATATTTTAGTTCTTGCAAAAAAAGATTATTATGGTAGTTAGATATTTATCGGTCAATTAATCATTATAGTTTGAGTTTCTAAAATTTATTTTAAAAAAGAAAATCAAATATATTTATTTTTTTCTAAAATTTTTGTCATATCACTAAAATATATAGATCTTGACATCCGTACGGTTAGATCATTCATTAATATTTTTAAAAATATCGAAACATCAATGTGGGATTAAACACTAGTTAGAAGTACGGGTCAAATTACTAGATGACTGTTAAAAAAGCAAATCAAATATATTTATTTTTTTCTAAAATTTTTGTCTTATCACTAAAATATACAGATCTTGGCATCCGTACAGTTGGATCATTCAGTTATATTTTTAAAAATATTGAATCATCAATATGGGATTAAACATTAGTTAGAAGTACATGTCAAATTACTAGTTGACTGTTAAAAAAGAAAACCAAATATATTCATTTTTTCTAAAATTTTTGTCATATCTTTAAAATATACAGATCTTGACATCCGTACAGTTGGATCTTTCATTAATATTTTTAAAAATATCGAATCATCAATATGAGATTAAACAGTAGTTAGAAGTACGGGTCAAATTACTAGTTGACTGTTAAAAAACGAAACCAAATATATTTATTTTTTTCTAAAATTTTTGTCATATCACTAAAATATACTGATCTTGACATCCGTACGGTTGGATCATTTATTAATATATTTAAAAATATCGAATCATCAATATGGGATTAAACACAAGTTAGGAGTACGGGTCAAATTACTAGTTGACTGTTAAAAAAGCAAACCAAATATATTTATTTTCTTCTAAAATTTTTGTCATATCAATAAAATATACAGATCTTGACATCCGTATGGTTGGATCATTCATTAATATTTTTAAAAATATCAAATCATCAATATGAGATTAAACACTAGTTAGAAGTACGGGTCAAATTACTAATTGACTGTTAAAAAGAAAACCAAATATATTTATTTTTTTCTAAAATTTTTGTCATATCACTAAAATATAAAGATATTGACATCCGTACGGTTGGATCATTCATTAATATTTTTAAAAATATTGAATCATCAATATGGGATTAAACACTAGTTAGAAGTACGAGCCAAATTACCAATACTTCTTACTAGAGCTTAGTCTAATACTGATGTTTCAATTTTTAAAAAATATTTATGAATGATCCAAACTTATAGATGTCAAGATCTATATATTTTACTGATATGATAAAAAAATGATAAAAATATAAATATATTTTATTTGTTATTTTAAAAGTTAAAATGTCTAAATATTTTAGTGATATGATAAAAAATTTAGAAATAAAAATATATCTGGTTTTCTATTTATTTATTCTAAATAAATAAATTTTAAAAAATTATTATATTTTTAAGAAAAATATTAATTAATTATAATATTTATATCCTAGAAATATAACAAATTATATAAAAAATACATAAATGTACACTACTTAATTCAAGTGATTGCGGTTGTAATTAGAATAGCCATGTCAGCGATTCATGTAAATTACATCTTACGGTCTATGTTTAACCATTAAAATTACAATCCAACGGATGGATTGAAACCCTAACTCCCCACTACACACACCTATCCGTGCTTTATTCCCTCGAGCCCAACAACCCAATCCCCCTCCGCGCCCCCTCCCCCTCCGCACCCCCTCCCCACTCCAGACTCCTGTCTTCCCGAGAATCAATGGTTTAAAAAAGTGAAATGGTAGCTGCTCCGGCGCTGGAAACAGCAGGAAGTCGAGAAGGGTCAGCGAAATCAATAGTTTCTGATCAGATTTCTCAGGCCATTCAATCTACTTCGAATCTTCTCCAACTCATGCGCCATTCTTCTCCAACCCATGCTCGTCTTTTCGCAAGTAGAAGAACAAAGAAGCTTCCCCTGCTTTTCCGCACAAACTCACAGCCCCTTCCCCTTTCATTTTATTTAGTATAAAAGCTTCGTTTAATTTTATTGGTTTATATAATATGTTGCTCGATTATGTTTTAATTGAAGTTTCGTGTTAGCCAGAATTTTGGCGCCGGAGTTTGGACGGATATTATGTTACGGTGTTTGTTTGAATTTTATTTTAGCATGATGGAATAGATTTTCGAAAATTCTGTTATGTTATGTAAGTAAAACATAAATAAGTATACATATAATTGTTAAAGTTGTATTTGATGTAGTTTAGTCGAATCTGATGTAAGTAATTTCAGGTTGCATAAAAAATATTTAGAAGAGATTTATCGATAATTTGTACAGTGGCTATTGGGAGAGCACAATCGATAATTTGCCGATTGGTTTGAACAAAAATTTGGTTTACATTCTATTTCCTTCTCTTTTATTTTTATAAGTCATTTTTTTAAATTTGTAGCCACTTATATGCATCAATAATTTACATGTAGGTCAGTACAGAAATGAGGGAGAATGCGGAAGCCGTATCTGAAACTATAAAATGGTTGGCTGGGAAACCTTCATATTCAGTTTTGACTTACGAAAGTTATGTTTTTGAAGGGGTCCGATACCACACAAAGGATCGAGATAATGCAAGGGTAGTTCAGAATAGTGGTGTGTCCAAGTCACTAGTGCTAAGGAAATGATCCGGAAAATATGGGAATTAGACTACCACGCATTCAAGGCCCCTCTATTTTTATGTACATGGGCAGCAAGTGACAAAGGTGTCAAGTCCGATGATCTTGGTTTTACCCTTGTCAACTTCAATGGACCAGGTCACAAAAAGGACAAATATGTATCTGTTGACCAACTAAACCAAGTATTTTTTTATTGAGGATCCAGTTGATGCTAATTGGTCCCTTGTGTTATCAGCGACAACTCGAGACTATCATGATGTTTACAATGAAGATGCTCCTGAAGACACCTCCTGCAATCCTCCCCCATTCTGTTCTAATATCCCTACATGTGACCATACTAATATTGATAATGCAAGTGTTTGCAATAGAAGAGAAAATATAGAGGGTATATGGGTCAAAAAATTATAGGAGTCTAGCTATATATTCTCCTTATTTGTAATTTTTCTTGTTATTTGTAATTTTTCTTGTTATTTGTAATGTATCTTGTGATCTATGTTATCTTGTAATTTTTCAATGTAGTTATAGGGGTCTATCTGTAATTTTCCTTGACAATTAAGTGAGAATTTTTTTTAATTTTCTGCATATCTGTTAGATATTATACCATGAACTTAGTAGTTATTCTACTCTATTAAATATTAGTTAATTTTTCAGATTAGAGGAAGAGGAAAGAATGACACCAAAAAAGCTAATGTGAAAGCAATCAGAAAAGACCGCATCACAGAATCTTAGCGGTGGAAGCCCCAAACGGCTGGAGGATATTCCGAACAATGATGAAAACAATGAAGCGCATGCATCGGAATCTCAACCGACTAACTCAGAACAGATAAATACTACAACTAATACTGCTACAAGGAAGTCTGGGGGTAAACGAGGCGTATGCGCAATGTACAAAGTGCTTGTCAAGAAAGCTTGCGGGAAGAAAGTTAAAGTCACTGCCAATGAATGGGGGATTCCTAATGGGGAAACTAGAGCCCATTTGCAGTCTTACATTGATATGTTGGCCAGGACTACGATTCCAATCGATATTCCTACCTGGCTAAATGTAGACCCTGAATTAAAATCAAAGCTTTGGTTAGATCTTCAGGTACTAGATCAATTGTAAAAAATTATTATCAAATGTAGATCTTGAATATAAGTTTTTCCTGTTATGATTTTACGAACTTGTGTTTTTTTCAGGCGACCTTCAAAGTTAAACCATAAATTGAAAACATGGTCATAAAGTCATTAGGCTCTAAATGGCGACATTTAAAAGAAAGGGCTATATCATCACCAGTTGTCAAGAAAGGGCTATATCGGTTTAAAAGAAGATGAGGTAAAAATAGTTCATTTAATTGTATAACTATATTTAATTTAAAATAGGTTAGTCCATAATAAATTAGAGTCCTACATTTTTTAGCCATGGAGTTATTGATATTACTACATTTAATTTTATTTGTAATAGATAAAAAAAGGAAGGCTGAATCCGGGAGAAGAACCGGATAGAGCTATTTTTTGGCAAAAGGCTCGTAAGCGGAAAAACGGTCAAGAGGTTGAAGAGGTCGATGAAGATTTGGATGTTGTATGCGATAAAATTGTAAGTTTTAATTTTGGTTAAATTATTTAAATAACCACTATCAAATAAAAAAGGCCATACCTTAATTAGTGCAGTAATGGTAATTATATCAGTTTACTGTTATATTATATCGCATAAATTATATTGCATTAATCACATTAAATTATACGAATCAGTAAAATTAGGACGACATAAAGCAGTAAAGTAGGCAAATGTTTTGTATTGTTTTTTTCATGTGTGATTTAGCAAGCTTGTATAACTTAAATAGATATAGTTAATTGGTGTTTAATCATACTTTTTACAATTTAAGACGCATTCCATGGCCATTGATTACAATTATGCGAAATAATTATAATATATCTTTTACTTATAACTAGTTAACTTCATTTCGGCTAATTTATTTTGTTTTAATTTATTTTCTTGTTAACAATACACATTGTTGGAAAAAAAGAAGAAGGGCGAGATTCAGTTTTCTGGTGCTGAAGATGTTCTGACAACGACTTTGGAGAGTTGTGAGCATTCTCGGAGGGTTCGGGCTGTTGGAGGGTACATCACTCCAAAGCAATACTTTAATTTTCCAAGAGAGCCAAATCTTCGAATCACAAAGACAGAGTTGATGGCCCGTGATCGACAAAGGGATGAACTGCTTGAAAAAAAATGCAAGCGCTCGAGGCAGAGATTGATCGCTTGAAGTCAGTGATCGAAAGTGGGGGAACTTTTCACTCTCCAATGTCGTCTGAAAAGGCAAGTTGCGATCCAGAAAAGGATAAAGAAATAAAGTCAAATCCACCATCTACAAGAGGAGTTGTGTTGGTATATGAAGATGATGACTGTGTTTTTATAGATGGCCCAGCTAGGCCTTCACCTCCTGGAAGTCACGTAAGTTATTTTAATTTTGTGAGCAACCTTGTGATTTATCTTACTAAGGTAAATCATTATTACCTTAATTTTTTAATTTTGTTTATTTAAATATTATAGGCCCAACGATCTTGTGAGCTATCTGTCGAGAGACTAGAGAATAAGGTTGCATTTGGTATGGTATATCCTCGCGAGGATAATTTAACTGATTTGGTACATGGAGTTGATATACCAATTGGAAATCAATGTGTCTCCATTGATGGCCTCATAAAACCAGATGCCTTGCTTCCAGCTGAGACGCGTGGTGATGATATGATGATTGTCCGCGATGCTCTAGGATCTTTTTTCGCATGGCCTGGGGAATTAATTATCTATACAAATGTTGTTGTATGATGAATAATATATATGTATAATATTGTCTGAATTTTGAAATTAAATTGTTCATTTCAAGATATTAAAAATTAAGTGGTATGTACATTTTATTTTGGTTTTATATTATCATCAGGTGCAGAAAAAAGAAAGGCCCCGACACAATATGGTGATAAGTTACTTACATGATTGATTAGAGCCAAAATGTGGCCCAAAATTGACTTGTAGGAAAGGGGTACCAAAAGGTGGTTAAAGGATGTTTAATTGCATGTACATGATGTTAACATGTTAATTGTATCAATATATGGGGAAAAGTGACTTACATGGTTGATTAGAGCCAAAATGTGGTCCAAAATTTACTTGTAGGAAAGTGGCTTTAATAGGCGGTAAAAGGATATCAAATTGGATGTTTATGATGTTAACATATTAATTGTTGTATATATGATCATTTTATGTTGTTTTATGTTGTTTTATATGATCATTTCTTTTTAATGTTTGTAATTTTCCAGAACTTGCATTTTAATATCAACACTCTTTCGATAGGCACTTGCATTCTGAGATTAGTGAAACACCAGAACTGGTGGAGACATTTTCTTTTATTGACCCCGGATCCACATATCACGTGAATGCTGATTTTGAAGCATACATTTTAAATCGGTTGAGAGAGGGTAACCCGGATCGCCTATTCTTTCTTCCGCATAATCAGAAGTAAGTACTTATTGTAATACTGAAAATTAAAAACATGGAAATTACTGTACAAACTTCTATGTGATGTGTCCTATCTTTCTTTGTTTTTTTATAAAAATAGTATGCATTGGATTTGGTCGTTATCTGGGAAGGGGAACAAATATATTCTGAATCCACTACCTCACCCGACACAATTTTCTGAACTAGAAAAGGCGTTATCGAGGTAAATTTTTATTAACGTAACAATTTTATATAATTGCATGTTCATTTCTGTACATTGTATGAGATTTTATGTTTTTTATGCAGGGCTTTGAAAAGTTACAACTCTGAAATAGGTAGGGGTAAAAAGATGGCCAAGGCAAAGTTTCTTAGTGTAAGTATAATAGATCGAGTACCTAATATTTGTGCTTAATATATATATCTTATTTGTCATGCCTGATTTGTCTTTTTATTAATGAAATAGGGATCTCCCAAACAACCCGGTAGGATTGAATGTGCGTATGTAATAATGCGATACATGAAAGAAATTATCGATGATGATAAGTTGAATATTGATAAAAAGGTATTACTTTGACGCTTCCAGTTTGCTATATACTGAGATATGGTTACTTTTCAATATGATTACTTTTCAATCATGTACTGTATTTTGTTTGTTTGGGATTTGTAGTGGTTGGCAAAGACTCGATCGTGTTACAACATTGAACTGCTAGATGAAGTTCGCATTGAGGCCCTGCAGTTCATCCAAGAGCATATCTGATCAATTCTTGTACTCAAGGTCTTTTCTTTTGCGTAGTCATACATTTGGTAATTTAGACGGTGTGTAGTAAGAATATAAGTGTATGAATGCTGGGGTTGGTGTATAGGTTTGCAAATGCTGGGGGTTGTACATTTGGTAATATAGATTCTGTAGTTTTCGAATGATTGATGCAGATGATGGGGTTGGTGTTGGTGATTTTTGGATGATTGATACAGATGATGGGGTTGGTGTTGGTGGTTTTTGGATGATTGAATGGTTAAATGTATGAATGATTGACTGGTTCGATTTATATGGATGCTTGTTATGCCAATGTTTTAGTTTTGGTTATGTAGTAAAGGACATCGGTTTTATTTATAACAAATGTCTATTAGTAATGAGTACATCACTTTTTTAGAAAATTAGTGATGTAAAACTTTACACAATTTGGTCTATAAACTTCTTACACATCACTTTCAATTAAGAAAAGCTGATGTCAAAAAAGATAATGTACATCACTTTAAGGTAAAAAACTGATGTCAAAGAAATCCAGGTTCAAGTATAAATGAAACATAAAAATCACTTTGTTTAAGATAAAACTGATGTCATGTGACATTATAAACATCATTTTTAACCAAACAAAACTGATGTCAAAAAATGCAATTTACATCAGTTTCAGACAAACAACTGATGTGAAAGACTAATATGTTCAAGTCTAAATGATACATAGACATCACTTCATTCTAGAAAACACTGATGTCTATACGCTAAATTAGACATCACCTTTCATTAATGAACCAGATGTTTAATATATCATTTTACATCACCTCTATCAAAATTATCGATGTTTTTTTGACAAAAAACATAGCTCAATATATGTTTAATATGTTTTAATAGGTGTAATTAATTTATTAAATAATTTTGTTATAGCATTTTTTATAAAAAATCATCACATAGACATCAGTATTTTTCACTAAAATCAATATTTTTGTGACAAAAACATAGCTCATGATATGTTTAACATGTTTAATTAGGTGTAATTTAGTTATTATATAATTTATTTATAGCATTTTATGTAAATAATCAACACATAGACATCTGTTTTTTAACTAAAATCGATGTCTAATCGAGTATAGACATCGGGTATCCACCGATGTCTAGAATAGACATCACCGACATCAACATCGGTTGGGAAACAACATAGACATCGGCCAAAAAGTGATGTCTATGGACTTTTTTCTTGTAGTGGAAGGAAGTGGCAGTGCTCAACTATACAGGCAAGTTTAAGCACAAAACTTGGTTATATATATACACTACAACAAAACTGGCTATTTACGACAGTTAACTTACGACGGAAAAAAGTGTGCGCCTTTCTTACGATGAAAATTTAGATTCCATCTTAAATTTTTATGACGATAGGACTAATCCGTCGTAAGTATATTATTTTATTATTAAACTTATGGTCAAATGTGCAATCAGTCAACTATGAGATATACTTTAGGACGGAATTTATATTTCGTCGTAAGTTGAAATATTTCATTATTATTCTATTATTAAATTTATTTACAAAAAAGGATAATAAAAATTTAATTACAATAACGACGTCGTTTAATTATAAATTATGACGGAAATCATGTCGTCGTAAGTAGTATTTATGACGGAACTGTTTCCGTCGTAATTTTCCCACCTTCCATATTAAATGCCACCAGCTAACTGTTCAAAAGTAATATTTTTTATTAAAACTTACGATGGAAATTTATTTCCGTCGTAAATATGTGCAAAATATCACAGTCTCTTTTCAAAGTTCACTCTTTTCACTTATTTTTTCTCACAAAAATATATCTTCATATCATTCAAAATACATGATAACATAACAACATCGAATTTTATAATCTTTAATTTAAGTATTAAATTTTAGTCATCTTTTATATTTTTTATATGCATTTAAATGTGTGATTTAAATTTTTATGTTTACATGTAATATATATATATGGGTGCTTATATGTTATTCACTTAGCATTTTATTTTCATTTGTAGATGTCTTATGATACTACTGGGATCACTAAACGAATTATTCCCGGTGGTTATGGTTTTACGGGAGAATTTAATAAAGGGGTTAAAGATATCTTGGCATTTGCAATAAAAAATAGCAAGGAACCGAATGATCCGGAACTTTTGATTAGATGTCCGTGTAATACATGTAACAATCAACTCTTTTAACTCATTTCCGATGTCAAGTTTCACTTATATGCGGTCGGTTTTCTTGAGACTTACACCACATGGCATTATCATGAAAAAGAAGGTGGCTCACGAAATGAAGAAATGAATGATCGCGAAGATGTATTTGATGAATATGAGATGTTGAAAAATGCCTTTAGAGGGGAAGATTTTGGATATGTCAATAGTGTCCACGAGGAGCCGAACGAGCAAGTATCTAAATTCTTATACAATGTGAGTAATGTCGGAGAACCAATTTATCCGGGCAACATCAAGTACACATAATTTAAGTTTGTCACTAGATTACTACATTGGAAGAATCATAATAAATGTAGTGATAAGGCCTTTGATGAGTTACTCCTCTTACTTGGAGATGTGTTTTCGGAAGGGCATATACTTTCTTTTAATTATTATGGTGTCAAGAAGATGGTCAAGAAGCTGAACTTGGGATACGAAAAAATACATGTATGTGAGAATGATTGTATGTTGTTCTACGGTGATGATAAAGATTTAGAAAATTGTAAGTACTGTGAGTTAAGCCGATACAAAGATTAAACTAATGGCGAGAGTGATACCATTCTGAGGAAGATCTTAAGATATTTTAAGATCACTCCTCGTCTACAGCGTTTGTACATGTCTACCCATACAGCCAATATATGAAGTATCACAAGAACAGAATTGTGACTGAAGGGGTTCTTAGTCACCTTGCAGATGGAGAAGAATGGAAAGAATTTGACAAAAACTATCCGGATTTTGCAGCGGATATTCGTAATGTAAGGCTCGGTCTTGCAACTGATGGATTTCACCCGTACAGTATTGCTACTTTTATTGTATACTAAAAATGGTCTATAGTACTACTTGTGTACAACCTTCCACATACCATGTTCATGAAGAATCCATACATGTTTATGACACTACTAATACCCGGGCCAAATGATCCTGGGAGGAATCTGAATGTCTATCTTAGGCCTTTGATTGATGAACTTATTAGTTTATGGCAGGTTGGTGTGCAGATATATGATGCTTCTACGAAGACCAATTTCATGATACGGGCTGCCTTGTTATGGACTATCAGTGACTTTCCCGGGTTGGGTATGGTTAGCGGATGGTCAACCCACAGAAAGATGGCTTGTCATGTGTGTATGGGTGAAGTTAAAGCCAAGCAACTACCACACAGCAGGAAGTCCAGCTTTTATGGGTTACATATGTGGAACCTAGACAAGCGCCGAAGAAGTCGACGAAAAGGTCAAATTGTCCATAACATGTGTGCTGGAATCACATTTCCACCACCAGGGAAACCACATAACAAAGAAAGGGCAGATGGCTTTGGGGATTCACACAATTGGACACATATTACTAGCTTCTTTGATCTACCATATTGGGATTCATTGCGTCTATGTCATTCTATCGATTTTAGGCACACAGAGAAAAATGTGTTTGAAAACATATTTCAAACTATTTTATACAGTGCCAAAATGAAGGATACCACATGATCAAGAGAAGACTTAAAGGGAATGGGCATCATGAAAGAGTTATGGATGAATGGTAGACACAGGCCTAGAGATAGATATGAACTCACCCGAGATCAGCTGAAATTGTTATGTAAATGGGTACATTGATTGAAACTTCCAGATGGTTGCCCATCAAACTTGAAGAGATGTTTTAAGATAGCTAAGTTGAAATTTCATGGCATGAAGTCACATGATTATCACGTATTTATGCAAAAGTTTTTATCTTCTGCATTTCGTGAACTTCTTCCAGATGACATACACAAAGTACTTTGTGATCTTTCAAATTTTTTCAAGGACTTGTGCTCAACTACACTACTTGCATCAAATATTAGGCAGTTGGACAAAAACATAGCTGGGATCATTTGTACTTTGGAGACTAAATCCTTTCCAGCTTTGTTTGATCCAATGGAGCATCTTCCCATTCATCTACCCGAAGAGTGCAGACTCGACAGCCCTGTCCCATCACGATTAATGTATAATATTGAAAGACTACAACGCAAAATGAAACAAAAAGTAGGGAACAAAGCACGAGTTGAAGGTTCCATTGCTGAAAATTATGTACATGAAGAGTTGACACATTTCTGTTTCATGTACTTTGAGTCAGGAGTTGAGACAGCGCACAACTGGCTAGGTCGTAATGTGGTTGATGATCGCTCATGGGATCCACATAAACTCGAGGCGTTTACATATCAGGTAGAGCTCCTCAGAGCATATACATGTTACCATTTAGATGTGGATTCCATACATGTTGCAGCACATCATGTTCTTACCAACATGCGTGAAGTGGCATTCTATATCACGTAAGTAATAAAATATTTTCATTCATAATTAAAACTTTGAAACATTCTTCACAAAAGTATGTGATTCAGTTCGTTGGAGAGCCGGGAAGCGGAGCATTATTCCCACCATTATTCCCACCATTATTTACTGTATTGTATGGATGCCCTGCCTATAGAAAAAATATGTGATAAGCCTAATTTATACACAGACTCTCTGATCTTCTTAAATTATTAAATTTATGATTTTGAATTTTGATTTTTAATTAATTATAAAACTCAGTATAAAATATTTTAGGCCTCAATAATCTCTAAAAATAGCTATATATTAATTCTTAGAATTTTTAATTGTTCAGGCCTCATGGAAGTGATAAATTAAAATGGATGTGTATTTGAATAAAATAATACACCCCTAACCATTCAATTACAATGTGAGTATTACTGATGTGTATAATTCCCGACATAATTACTCTTTTTCAGATTCAGTGTCTAATTATTTTCTTTATAGCAGCGCTACATTAGCATATGTGGAAAGAAAGGAGTTGATCCTAAGGTGACCCAAATTCAGAGCTAGGTAGGGGCGGTGGGTGGAGTTCGTAAGAACGTAATTCTTGGACATCCACGGGTTCGAGCCTCTAATATTTACGGTATATTTCTTTTATAGACTGGAAATGTTTAAAATATATGAGCGTGAGTTGTTACATATAGTTTCTTCCCAATGATAATATATTGACATTATGTTGTTATAGAGCCTGGTGCACGTCCGCCACGTTCTCGGAAAGGAGAAGGAAGCTCTGGAAGATCTGCTTTGACTCGCATACAAGATGAAATGTTCATGCGTGTCGTGGATGAGACCTTGGCCCAGGCTCGAGCCAATTCCGAAGAGTATATGTTGACACCCGAGCAGATTCGTCTCTTAGCACATGGAGTGGTGGAAGGAGACTCCCCACTACCTCCGAACCATCCTATTACCAGAGAGACGCGTCAAGCTTTTGTTAGGGTTGTGATGGAGGTCCTAAATAATATCTATAAGACCCACGAACCAGGAGCTGCCAAGGTATGATCAATTTGATTTTTTATTTAGTTTTATTAATTTTTTTTATGCCTCGTCACTTGAAATCATTCCTGAATAGTTGTTGGAAGCTGGAAACATAAAGGCCGCCTAATTAACTCGAAACTTAAACAGGCCAGCTTAGCACCCATGAAAGATTACCTTGATTTCCTATATCTTGATTATTAACATTTCCTCATGCAATTTAAAATTGTAAAAAAACAGACACAAATAGGCTCTTGAAGCACACTTGCAGGGAAATACCCAAAGAGAAAACAACCAAGTTTATAAAATTCTGGTGCATGCTAGCCCCCAACCAAATACTAATATATCCCTAATCATATATTTATATAAATATCATGGACTGGGATATTGGGAGGAATAATACATGTTTCTCCTTGTCTTGGTCTGAGCCCTATAGTCTCTCTGTCTCGTTTTAAATAAAATATATTAAAGCCATTGACAATGTTTTTAGTATATTTAAAGCATGCATGCATCACCATTAACACCAAGCACTTGACTTTTTAGAGAGAGCTGGTGAGAGTTTTTCTTCTAAAGAGGACAAACTTGAGGTTAGGAATTAGGATTCTTGGTTGGTAAAATTTAATTAACACAATTATATATGGACCGCTACCAATGATCAATCACATAACCTAATTATGATCTTCCTGTACAGATACGAGTTTTATCCATAATAAAATGATGATAAATTTTCTTGCATTACACAAAAGTTGGCATTCATACAAATAAAATAACCTTATTACCTTCCAAATTATGCGACCCATAAGTTTATGTAAGTGTATAAAAGTGTAAAAACAATTCATAGTAATTCCCAATTTTAATATTGTCTGAATTTAATAAATTGTGAATCATCTTTAATATGATTTGGGATGCTACTCGTAATTCTTAATCCGGGTGCTGCTTGATGTTTAGTCGCGACTCCAAACACATGATTGAAATTAATAAATAGATAAAAGCTCAGTTTAATCACTGAATTCATGTTCAGGTACGCTATAATTAACATCAACAATTCAATAAAATAGAGTATAAGTGTTTTATTATACTTAGATTGAACTCTACCAAATCTGGGTGTCACAAGGTCTATACTCTAAGTAATAGCCAGGGTTAGCGGGTGAGGGCCCTTGTTTGAGGGACAAACCTCGACTCCAACAGATCTGCCTATCTGGTGAAAACAAGGGCAAGTGTTTTTCACTTGATTCGGAATGGATGGCAATGAAGTTGTGATTCCTTTGATTATTTTTTTAATTTTAAGTTTCTAATTCAGAATTAAATTTAGCAGCACCACTCGCATTATGTAGAAATTTATTATTTATATGATCATGTTTAGTCTTAACAATTTACTGTAATTTATTATTCGGCATGGCAGTTTGTCTCTTATTAGATACGACAACTAACTTATTAAAGTGTGTATTGTAGGGGAAAGCCCGAGCTAACGAAGATGATTCGGATGATGGTGAGAGCAATAACGAGAGTACCGAGACTAATGAAGATCGTGACATGAGCGGTTCTTTTTATGATCATGTCCCTCGTGGTGGTCATTAGGGGTTAATATTAGCTTTATGTATTTGAATGTTTGTAAGATAACTAGGTTGTGCTTGTAAACATAATTTGGTTTGTAAACTGAATTTTAGTTTGCTTTCTACTTTTGATTGTGAATTAGTATGGATTTACGGTATAACTAATATAAATTATGTATTATGACTTGATTGCGAGGTTTAGAGTTTGTTTTAAGTTTGCGATTGCATAAGATTTTGGCAGGTTTAGAATTTAAATTGGAAGCCGAAAATGGCTGGATACTGAAAAATTAGTATTTGGTTATTCTGGAAAAATAAACTTACGACGATTGTTCTTCAAATATTCCGTCATAATTTTCCTAGAAAAACAAACTTACGATGGTTGTTCTTCATATATCCCGTCGTAATGTATATATTTTCATATTTAAATTTTCTTTTTGAATTTTCATTTCCCGGCTTGTAGACCCCACCTTCTAAAATACGACATTTTTTCTGTTGTAACTTTCTAACTTACGATAAATTCTTCTGTCGTAAAATTATATTTTATTTCATTAAAAGTGGGTCCCGTAAAGTAATAAGCGACATTTTTTTCCGTCGTAAGTTCATAACTTACGACGTTATTATTCGTCGTATTATAGTATCTTACGACGATAAATTCCGTCGTAAGTAGATTTATTATTTTATTGAGTATGTGGGCCCCTCCTTCCTAACTTGCGACGTAATTTTAACTTGTGACGAAAAACGAACTTACTACTCGACCAAAAAGGATGATTTTTTCCGTCGTAAATGGCTCAATTACGACGATTTCAGTTCAAAAAACCCGTCGTAAATGGCCAGATTTCTTGTAGTGATATTGATAATTAAATGGTTTTTGCGTAGCAATGAGAATTTTTGTGCTCTTTGAATTGTTTACTAGTATAGTTTAATCTGCACTTCTTTTGGCAAACAGATAATATGTTGTTCTTAGTTAAATCAGTGTTCTTGTTCATATGTAGGTTGATTTTAATTTACCTCAACGTTTTGACATTACATATGTTGATTCTGACTCGGGAAAAAAGCGCCCCATCATGATTCATAGAGCAGTTCTCGGGTCCCTGGAGCAATTTTTCAGAGTGTTGATAGAGCACTATGCTGGAGATTTTCCATTATGGCTTTCTCCAATTCAAGCTAGAATTTGGCCCGTCACAGACATGTAGGTAAGTTCTTGCATGATTATACATTTAACTTCCATCAGCCCATCTACCAAACATTTTTTACAAGATTTAAGTTATTTATTTGGTTTACCAAAAAGTTATATTAGTATAAGAAGAGGTTGTGCTTTTCTACAGTTGGACTACTGTAAAGAGGTGACCAGAAAGATGAAAGCTAATAGTATTCAAGCTGAAGTTTGCAGTGGTGAGCGTCTGCCGAAGCTCATCAGAAATGCTGAAAAACAAAAGATTCCTCTAATGGCGGTCGTCGGGCCCAAGGAAGTTGAGACACATACAGTTACAGTTAGGTCTAGGTTTTCTGGGGAGCTCGGATCCATGACAATTGACGATTTGGGGTGGTCATCTCAGGCTCCCTTTTGATCAATATATAAGTAAGATTACATTATCATATTCAAGCATTTTTATTTTTCCTAATCTGGATGTTAGTAATAAGGTGACATTGTTATCATTGTTATTATTGTATTGAAATGTTTAGTTTATGAAATTAAATTTGTGTTGCATATTTGATTTTTCTACAGGCTCTTACAAGTGCTTGCAAGTGGTTCCACCAGGATAATATGCTTCTGGGCCGATGACATTCCTCGGTTCCTATAAAGCTCCCATTACAGTTGAGTTTCAAGGAAATTTGAAGGCTCATGTAGACCTCAACCAACTCAAATCACAGGACGGATGGATCATTTTCCAACAAATCGATGCCTTGATGGTGGTGTCTTTGATGGTCGAGGCCAAGTTGCTAGGTCTGAAAATAATTGTGCCCAAACTGGAAAATGTAGCAATTTACCCATAGTATGTATATAGTAATTGTTAATCCTTGTTAGATTATTTAGGTTGTCAGATTAGAAACTCGAAAATTGACTATATGCATGTTTTTTTATCTGTTATTCTTAGAATATATGGTTCAACCAGGTGACCTTTATGCCCACTTCAAGAAAGCTGAGGTACGACACCTTTTCGAGAATAGTGGGTAATGAGATAATAATGAAGATTTTGGGTAATAGAAATCAACTTGCTTAGTTTTAGTGATTGGGGGTGCTTTTATGCCATTGGAATCTTGAATATAGCTTAGTAATTTTTTTATTTTTTAAGCTTATATGATATTTGTTGTGTTTATAATGAATGCTCTAGAAAGTCCTACAATGGGCTCATTTTTTCACGATACTTACTGCTGCTAACTTAAGGGATTATAGTTCTTGAAATGGCTAGTGTATGTTGTTGTCATGACCATAGAAACATAGACCCTGCTTCCTGTTTCATTTGTAGTTGGTATGTCGTGTTAGTAAGTTTTCAGATGTCAACTAATGGTAGGGAGTAGTTCTGGGGATATTATAGTAGAGAAGGTTGTAAAACATTTGTTATGTTGGGAAATAGGAAAGTCTTAAGCTCTTTGATTATTGTAATGTTCCTTAATAGTCCAGTTTGTTTGAACATTTATAATCTGCTTATGAGTGGGTGGATTCGCTTAGGTGAGAACATATAGAAGTAAAAGAAGGTCTTTATAGTTATCTGTTGTAGGGAGCTACGATAAATTAAAAGGAGATGATTAAAATTGGATGGAACATTGAATGGTGAAAATCAGATGATTAATATGTACAAGATATGTAACTCTATGAATGTCCACTCTCTTTATATTAAAAGAGAATTCATTTTTCAGCCCTTAAACCTATCAAATACCTTTTTGTCTTGTTAGAAGTTTATTTGAAAATATGACATGTTCTTATATTTTCATTTATACCTTGCATGTATGTTGACTTTACATGCTTACTTGGGATCTAAGACTTGAACTATGAATGGACCAGTTTTAGACTTGGCATTTTCAAATACCTTTTTGTCTTGTTAGAAGTTTATTTGAAAATATGACATGTTCTTATATTTTCGTTAATTCCTTGCCTGTATATTGGCTTTACATTCTTACTTGGGATCTAAGACTTGAACTATGAATGGACCAGTTTTAGACATAGCATGTTCTGATATCCACCAAATTTTCTATGCAGTAATTTATGTTCTCACTAGTTTGTTTTATCTGGATGTAGCTGTCATTTCAGATGTGGACAAATCAGATTCATGAAACTATAAACTCATAGAAAAAAGGGGATGCTGCTTTATGGCGTAAAGAATTTCAAGCTGCTGTTGAGTGCTTCACACATGTATGGAGTTTAATATCCATCTTCTTCTAAGCAGTTATAGTAAGCTACTAAATAAAATTTTATGCTATGTCTTACCTTCTTTTATTTTTTATGTTTCTATTTATCTAAATTAAACCGGTTAGTGGTGAAACTTAACTTAGTTCGTATACAGTATGAATTCCAAAATTTCTAAGCATGTAAACACGCTTGATATTTGTACAGGCGAAACAAAAGGCTAAGCAACCAGATCCTTCCTAGCGCAGAATTATTTCCAGCGCATAATTTGGGGATTTTAAATTTTGAAGTTTAGAATTAGAACCACTCATTGAAATAGTTCAAAGGCTTGGAACAAGAAGGTTTGCATGTTGTTGAATCTTCACTAGTACAGACTGGACTTTTAGCGTCGGTCAAAACAACACTAAGGTGTCGGTCAAGTGGCGAAGTAAGTGTGGGAGACGCTATAGGTATGGACCTACAGCGTCGGTTAAATGAGCGACACACAAACATTAATTGCATCGGTTAAGCAACACACGTCATAGGGTCATAAACCGACGCTGTAGGTTAACTTATAGCGTTGGTGTTATATATATAACCGACGCTATTTGTTGCATTGCTAAGCATCGGTTGGACAAAATACCGACGTTCTTGGTTTGATTAATTGCGTCGATCATCTCAAATGCCGACGCTGTTGGTTGTCACTTGTTGCGTCGGTTGATTAAAATGTCGATGCATCAGGTTTTCATGATATACGTCGTGCTATTTAACCAACGCTATTTCTTCTCACCAAATACATCAATTAGCAGAAATGCCGACACATTTGCTTCTCATCAATAGCTTCGGTTAGCTAGAATGCCGACGCTTTTTGTCACAAAAAATTTATTTTTTCCTATTTTCCATTGATATTTTATATATTTTCTATAAACATGTTCCATTATACAATTAATACTAATATCCCAAAAATACAGTACAACAGAAAATTAAATTGTACAACTTAAAAATTATAAATTACAATAAATTTAGAAAATTTAATTATACCATTCGTGGGAGAAAAGTATATATTGAATTACACATACCATCCAACTCTTTCGATTATGGTTCCCTTACAGATAAAATAACACATATTGTGTCTCCCCTAACAACTACTTTAAAATTTTCAAGTCGCCTTTTTTCTTTCTGCAAAACGAGATCGCAAAACTACATCTTGTCTTTTGACACGAACATGAGATGCTTTTAAATGCTTGACCATCAGTTCTCATTTTCCTCTGAAATGTTCAAAAAATAATAAATTCACAATCATGCAAATTATAACCAACACGAAGATTATATATTTTAATTAAATATTTGAAATAACAAGGTAAGAAATGGTTTTATGCTTCTCCATACATATACTTTACTTTTGTTTTCCAAGATCCACCGGAGGATATGCTACTCTTATATTGGCTTCCACGTACCATTTACTTTTATACAAGCTTTAACCACATTTTCTACTTCCTGCTAAAAGGAAGAAAAAAGATAATATAAAGAGATCATCTATTGATACTTGTGAGTAAAACTCAGAAACAATATCTCTGTTAAGAAACATAAGGTCACATCCTTACATTCTCAGACAACAAAATTTGCTAGTGGCACTTGTTTCCCTCTCAAACAACTAGATCAACTCTTTCCAAGTTTTTTATACACTTTGCAAAGAAATGTGATAAAGACGCATGCAAGTTTCCTAGCAAAGGCGTAAAAAGTGCCTGATATCCCGTGACATAAATGATCATTTAAATGTTCAAGACAGAAAACTGAAAACTATGCGCCTCATATTTAGATTAAATCAAAACAGCTTATTCTATTATCTTGGAAGGACATGCAATGCATGAACACATGACAACATAAAATGGAGTTCTTTGGGAGTACGAACCTGATCAACAGTGGTTGAACTTTGAAGCCTCTTGAGGGAAGTATCAGTAAGAGAGCAAGCACGACGGTACAAAGAATACACCTCGGCTCTCTTTCCATCCAAATTGTAAGATTTAGCCAAGTAGAAATACCTACACCAATTGAAAAGGAAACCATTTATACAGATAAATAGCTAACAGAACTCTTACTAGTTAGAATATACTCATTTTTGAAACATCGACAGTGAATATAATTAGTTTGGTCTTCTCAAATCTCAAAATGCTGGATATCCGTCTATAGTAAATATATAGAAAGACCAATATATATATGGAAGACTGAAGTTCTGAAACACAACCTATACTGTATCAGGATACCGTTCTGACCTGGTCTAAATGAAGTTACTGGTTAATAGTTTCTACTTTTTAGATTTTATAGTTTAATTAAGTAGGTCTCCATGTAAAAAGAGGCCAACTAGTCATGACAAGAGATACTAATATTGTATGTTACTGAAAGATGGGGCTTATAACACTATAGGTTTATCCTTTTGCTAACAGACATAATGTTACATAGACAACTAGTGTGTTTGAGAGATGAGTGCGTTGAGAGTGGGGATTAGGGAGAGGGAAAATTGAGAGATGCGAGTGGGTGAGGTGAAGGGGGTGAGTGGAAGAGGAAAAGAGACAGAGAGGAGAAATATCTGGGGAAAATGAAAATTTTAATTTTGACCTAAGTATAAGATCTTATACTTAGGTCAAAACCAAAGAAAGGAAATGACTTTGTAAACCTTATATTTAATGAACTGTCTAGCAGAACTATCGTTTACGGGTAGACTTGACTCAGTTCTCAATGCCACTATATGCCATACTATAAAAGGTTTTATGGAAAATATAAAATTAATATCCAGATCAATCAAATGTGGACTTACCAAATTGTTCTTGAACAATTACTTCCAATAAGCAAGACAGTTTATCCACTTTAACCAGATGCCTCGGAGATCTTGGAACAATTACTTCCAATAAGCAATGTCAGATATTTCTGCACTTGTTAGTGCCACGATCAATCATGCTTTCTAGCATATTTATTGCTACCATCACTGGTTTCTGCAAACTGCAACACCTTCGGATAGTATCTCCGTGTACAAACATCATTTGTTAGTTGTCTTTCAGATGGCATAATGTATATATTGATAATCAAGATTGTTGGTTGTATTCCATACACAGTGAAGCCCTCAATATCATCAAATGTCATTAGCTACTTCTTAATAGGACCAGACCCCAGACCCCAGACATCATTAACAACAGTAAAACAAGATGGCTTAAATCTTGAAGGAGAAGGAGGATCACTATAAGTCTATAACACTTTTACTTAATTTGAGTAAAATTAATTTAATTTTACATAGAATATTTATTTATTTAATTTTAATTTTATCAACGGTGATATTGTGATACCCATATATAACATTTGGCAATTCTAAAGCAGAGACCATAGATGGGCACTGGAAAAGAAACATACAACATAGAAAAGAAACAACACATACACTCTAAATTCAAAAATATACCAAAGAAGAAACCTCTTTTTCTGTTAATACAAAGAGCATTAACTTGATTCATAGAGTCTAAAGAAGCAATAAATTAGATCAGTCATTATGAATATTGTTTTCTTCTTATGCATCCCTTCTAGTTCTCCTGATTCTTTCCATTGTTATTGGCTTTGACTTATTAAATGCCATATGAGAATAATGATAATCAATTTGTATACAGAACTGCAGACGTGGGTGCAAGGGAATCCCAGAAGTCAAATTATTTAACGTAAATCGTCGTTGCAGTTTACCAAAGGAAGAGATAACATTAAACAAAAGTTTAACAGCAAAGTGGATCAATAGATTAAGTAAATAGACTGAAAAGACTATACATTATCTTTAATATCTCAGTAATAATAATATTTACTGCATTATTAAATGAATATGTACCACAGAAGTCAAACAAATGTTTGTAAGAGTCATCATTATACAAGCATCTAGAAATTTGGTATGCATAAGGAAATTAAATTTACTGATAGCAAAAAGGATTCAAGTTTACTTTTAAAAACTTAATAATGCCCTTACTTTAAACCGTAAGCCACACTCCCTCATCATTCAAAGTCTTGATATTTTGAGCATAAGCTGCATTTGTTTTCTCAGCAACTAACTTAGAGCTTATAAACAGATACTATTTGAATGTGACGACCACTAGCAGGACTTAAATCACCTAGATATGTCCTAGGTAATAATGTGATACAACTTACACTCTGAAGGAAGTCCTATTTTTCCTTTTGCCAAGTCACCTGCCAAAGTGGCAAAATACATAAAAATTAAATGAAAACAGAAGAAATGACTTGTATTAATTAAATGAGCAACACTACTCTTAGAGCTGGTATTTCCTCTATGCTCTTAAATTTAAGAAGTCAGCCTTAAAAGCAATAGGCCAAAAAGGGCAATATTACAAGAAAGGTTGTGTCATGGCATATCAAGTCACCCGTTAAAAAGCCTAACTTGGATCAACTTTAAAATTGGAATCAATTTCAATAATTAACTAATAGGTATCAACCTTAAGTTCTCTTAATAGTTAATGTTGCAACTTTTGACATTTGGTAGATTTTATTGGTAAGGTATCTACATCATATTGCTGGAACCATTATTCTCCGCAGGGTACTTACATTTAATCACAACAGTGATGGAAAGGAAACCTTGAAACTGACAGTGTGCAAAAATTCCTTTGTTTAACCTATATATACAAAACCGAAGATGGCATTTCAAAGTAGTTAATTTTTTAACCAGCTTCCAGAAATAAATTGTTTCCCCAAAGTTGCTTATGCCTAATCACAATAAAGATAGGATGGAAACCTTGAAAATTACAGTATGCTAAATTTGTATATTTAATTTATTTATAAAAAACCCAAAGATGACCCCTCAAATAGATTGTCATAGTCATTAAAATGTGAGTATAGAAACCTCAAGGCGTATGGAACTCAGATAAGCTTGAGCAACCAGAGAGATATATTTATATTTAAAGGATCTGAGCTTACTTATACTTTCAGGTAGCTTTTTCGGTCTATAAAATATGTAAGCTTTTTCGGACTTATAAAATATGTTAGATTGAGTGAAGATAAAACTCTCAAACATTGCAATAAATTTATGAATTTCAGCCAAATTTGTACAACCAGATATCCAAGAAATTTTGATTATGAAATCTCAACGTAAATTAAGAATTCTTCACTACTACTGCATTTTCCGGGTATCATTAAAATCAGATTTAAATCAGTAGGTCATTGTCAATCAGATTAAATCAGGGGATATAGTGAATCATTGCATTATTAAAAATGAAATCAGTTGTAATTGATCATGAGCTACTGATAGTCAAATATTGACAGTCGAAGAAATAGCTGGTCATTTTTTAGATTTTTTACTTTTAAGAATTACATCATCTAATGGATACCCTTAGAATGTTTGCTTAAACTCGTATCTGAATCCTGTGCTCTATAAAATTAGGTGCTAAATACTAGTACTTAAGCTAACTGACATTTCTAGATATAAATCCCCTGTCTATAACATAATGCTTGTGTATTGGAGTTGTTCCGTTATTAGTATGGGAAATATTTATTATATTTGTCGAATTGAGAAAAAGCCCCAACTTTACGGTTTATAAACAATCTACGATATATACATACCATACATACCAGAGAAACCCTAACTTGAGCGATAGAGAGAAGTGAAATCAAGTAGTGAACTCAAGCTATAAATTCAGCAATTAATTGGTGAAGCCCGATAATCAATTGGTGAAGCCCAGCACCCAGAAATCAATTAGAAAAGATTGGAGAACAATAAGTTCAGTGAGAAGGGAACTGATTTCTTGGAATTAATCGTTGTGCAGTTGTGATAAGGGAGAGGATCAAGAGCGGGGGAGAGCCGAGCAGGGGTTGATCGGGAGCAAAGAGATTGTATATGCAATAGAGTGTATTTGAGAGTCTTGTACGATCTCCTCAAGTGGGAGTGAAAATATTATTCTTATATTGCTAAGTTATTAATTATTAATTAATTATTAATTATTAATTTAATTTATACAGTATATGATATATTGAATATTGTACAGGTACATTATAGGTGTTAATATTTTAAAATAAAATTTCGTAATCAAGTTAATCAACTAATTGAGCATCAAAAGTTCAAAACGGTATATTATACATACATATACATACAAACATAAGTATGTGTGTGTATTATAGTAATATGTTTAAAGAAATACGGAGATAAAACAACAGAGTAGAATTCGAACCAGTAATATCTCACAAATGATCTCTGTCTCGCTCTCTCTCTCTTAATTAAGTCTGAGAGATAGAGATTAACGGGAAAGAAGACTGCGGGGAAGAACAGGGTAGTCCCTTTCTGTTTTGTTAATAAAAAAATATTTTTTAAATATTTAAAATACTTATAGACTTACTTTAAAATAATACTTGTTTGTACTAATAATATACCAATATTCTTCAAAAAATTAATTAGATTTTTTCATTTATTTATTAAAGATATCAAATAACTACTAAAATTTAAAATTATTAAATTACATAACTACAAATTATATTTCTAAAAATTTCATAATTTATATTTTAAAACCCGACACTAACTACAGATAAATAAATATACACTCGTAACATATATATGATAATGCTTTTAAAAATATTATTTATTAGTTTCTTTGTAGTAAGTTAGTTATTTTTAAATTTTATTTTTCAAATATTTTTTTAAAAAATACTCCGTTGGAGATTAATTATCGCACAATACTTGTACATGTCTATTCTCTACACAATTATATATTATATGATTAATTTTCATTATAATATACAATATAATTAATGTAGGTAAAGATGAAAATTATTATTTATGTTTAAAAAAATTATTATGGAAGATTTTTAAAAAAAGACATGTATTATGGACCCGGCCGGGGGAGTATTTGCATCTAGTGCATTATCCACTGATTGTTAATATTTGTGTGTTTATTTATATAAAATTAAAATTTCAATTAATTTTAAAAAATTGAAAACTAATATTTCAAATCTACTAATTATTAATATTTAAATTAATTAGTTAATTTATTGTTAGAATTTTTGGTGAAATATCAATACTTTTATAATTATAAAATTATTTTATTTAATTTCTTTTATATTTTAAAAGAATTTAGAGTTTAGTATATATACTATCATAGATATTTAATTTTCTACTATTTTTTTAATGATTTTAAAAATTTCCCATCCATAATTTTATTAATTCTATTTCATATTTTATAACTATACTTAAAATTTGTATTATTTAAATTTTTTCTAAAAATTATTTAAAAAAAATCATAACCTATAGCGTCGGCATTTAGAAGATGACGCTTTTAAACCAAATCTACAGCGTTGGCAATTAAATGCCGACGCTTTAAAACCAAATTTGTAGCGTCGGCATTTACAAGCCGAAGCTTTAAACCAAACCTACAGCGTCGGCATTTTAAATGCCGATGCTGTAGGTAGAAGCTACATCATCGGTATTATAAAGACCGACGCTATATGTGATTTTAGGCGTCGGCGTTTTAAAGCCCGACGCTACAAATTGTCAAAAGCATCGGCTGTATCAATGACCGACGCAACAGATCATGCACAAATGCCTTAAGGCGTCGGTTAAAATTACAACCGATGCTCGAAGTGTGTTTAAGCGTCAGTTCTATATTCAACCGACGCAAAAAGTGCGACGCAGAAGGACCTTTCTATACTAGTGCTTGTAGCTAGTGTATAATTAATAATTATAATAGATGGATGAATATGTATAGTATTTGATTTTAGGATTAGATAAAAATGTTGTACTTGATGTTTGGATATTGGTTGTGAGATATATAGACAACTGATATAAAGTAGTAGTTAATTTTGAGAGTTTCTTGGGCAAATTTTTGGCATTTATATTTATAAAATGTACATTAATAAAAGACCGATGTCTATCAAAACTTAATACATCAGTTTTACTGGAACATTGATATCAGTAATATCGAATAAAACTGATGTTAAATACTACAATAATAAAATATCTTAAAACAGAAAACCGATAATATTAAGCTTTATAGACATCAGTTTGTCACCCATAGATATTGGTTTGAAATAAAGAACCGATGTTAAAAGTTATTTTTACATCGGTTTATCTTGAAAATCGTTGTTACTGGTATTAGTAACATCATTTTAATGGGTAAATGGAAATATTTTGCTTATCCCACATATATTTAATTGATAAAAATATCATATTATGATAATATATAAAGATTAGATATGCATTAGAAATTTAACATCTTTAAGAACTAATGTTATATGTCTTCTTGAACATCAGTATAAAATCGATGTTAAATGGGGGTCTTTAATATCACCCACTAAGACATCGGATTTTTTTGTTCATAGACATCATTTTTTAGCCGATGTCTATTCTACTTTTTTTAGTAGTGTTGTGTTGTGTAAATTATGTTAGTAAAATGGAAAAGTCTTGAGAAACTTACTAATTTTTGCAATCAGCTTTCATTCATTTTCATTGTTTATTAAATGAACATGTGGTGTGTAATGATTGCATCCATATATATGTTTTTTTTTGGTTGTTAAATTAAATTGTAGTGCATCAAGGGGCACCCTGTTTGTTCCAGCTGTTGTAGCAAGTATAATAACGACTGCCCTTCTTACTTTTTGTCGATCAGTGATATTCCTTGCCTTATCATGGAGGAGCATCGTGATAGAAAGTCCCTTGTTTGAATAGAAAGTATGGGTGCAAAGAAATATTGAGCTATGGTGTGAAATGTGAGCATGAGAGATCTTGCGCCTATGAACCTTGTAATTATCCTCAACTTGACTGTGATTTGATGCTTTCTACAAGGATTTCTATCGGCACCCAGTCAGCCACATGCTTCACGTTTGGATATTCGTTTTTAGTTCTTTAAGTGTAAATGGGAAGTACAAATTCTTTCAGGAAGATAATAACCACACACTTTTCATCCTTAATTTAAGTGTCCGGGAAATTGGAGCTGTTGTTAATATAACTCGTACGGTCCCGAGCTGCTTATAGAATTCATATGAACTAGAAGAAAGTAGTGATAGGATATATATAAGACCCTCACCGAACCCGAGTCTAGATGACTTAATCTCGGACCGGTTAGGTCCGGCTCTAGTACCAACCCTTGTCCTAAACCACTCGGTCTGGGACTGGTTAGGTCTAACTCACTGAACCCAGCTCCGAGACCGATTAGGTCCAGCTCCAGAGCCTAGTTCGGGGTCGAACGGGCCCGGCTCATGTACAACCCGAGACCAAGTATCCCCGCGTCACCTATTCTAGAATGCCCAACTAAATACAACACGGGAGCACGAGTCCAGGAACGTGACAATGACAGCTATTAATGATCAATCATGGGAATAATTAGGGTACGTGTCAAAAGATCGTTGGAACATTCCTCGACAATCCTTACTGGGACATGTGTAAGGCATCCATTCTAGTCAGGCCTCCTCCAGTCCCACAACGAACGACCAAAAAGCTACAAACCTCTAAACCCTATCATTGGGCTATAAATAGTCCAAGGAGAGATTATCACTCTTTTCAACACACTCATACACACAACAACCACCTTGCATTTTCATCTTCATCAACCAAAGCGAGTTACTTATTCTCACACCGGAGGCGCCGCGAGGTTCAAATCCCCCCTCCAGTGTTGTTTTGTAGACACCCAACCGCAGCTACACCGCAAGAAGGGTACAGGAGCGGCATCAGAAGGACCCGACGTGGATCAGAGTTATCAAGTAGCGTAGACGGCTAAATATTTCCTTGTAATCCCTAAAATATAGTTTATTCTACAGGGGATTTACAGAATGCAAGTTTGCATTCGCAGAAAAACAAAATTGTGAAAATCCACTTGAAAGCAGTCCAGTCAGTTCTTGAAGTCATTGATATATATGGTGCACACTTCCTAAGTTCCAGATTCAAGGTTTAAATTGAGGTCAGAACTTCGAAAGAGTTGTTCCATTTTTTCTGTCAGCCCTGTAATAGAGTTTTTAAGATATCATTTGTTTAAGATGATTCATTTCCGAGTGTTGCAAACCATTTATGTTGTGATCGTAAACTGCTTAGACTTTGATTTGTTGTATGTTCGTAACATAAAAGCCATTAGGGATCTGCTGCTTATTTTTTCTCTTTCTGATTTTAGTTTTATTGAAATTTTCACCCCTATGATTACAGATGAAGCAATCACATGATTTGTTTTTTTAGGCTCAGATTATAAATTTGAATAGTATGATTTCATATTTTAATCGATGACACCACTCTGTTCAAAGACAAAGACAAGCATAACTATAAAGGCAATCGTATACAGAGATGCGGAGGTATTACAGTTAGGTCACCAGTTGAACAAACTACGGAGAAAAGGGTAATATCTAGATGCGGAGGTATTACAATTAGGTCACCAATTGCAAAAACTACATAAAAAGGGTAATATAGCTTTCAAATCTAATCCCTAGTTAAAAAGCCGCAGTCAGTGGCAAATACATAGTAAAATATTTAATACCAAACTGTAAAATATTTAATACCAAACTGTTAATGGAATGACATTGCATTACAAATCAGATACGTCGCATCGTTAAAGATAAAATGCTTACAAAAAGCATTAAATCCACGTCTTCCATGAATGGTGAATAGGAGAGCCACATAGGAAATTTTATATGTAACTACTTCATATTTAAAAAGAATACATATAAGTACTTAACAAAAACTGTCTTAGCCCCCACTAGAAATTTTTAAAGAAATATATAAGCTATAAAAATTTTCTTCTATTTTAATCCCACATCTAAAATTTCTGGCTCCACCACTGGTGAATAGTGCATGTTGTCGCCAACACCTGGAGTGTCAATAATAGTGCAGCTGCTATGTCATGAAAAACAATTCATGATGTTAGATAAATCATAAATTTGTCAGTGTTTAGAAAGTTAGCAGACCCCAGCTGCATGGTTTCATACTTTTCTGTTTCCAGCCATAACCATAATGATGGATATCTTTCACATATTTCAAGGGTTTCCAATGATGTAATGAAGATTAAGGAACTCCCTTTGCATGCTTCCAAAAGTATGTGCACAAACTTACCTACAGAATGTGTACTCTATACCTCACATTGGCTTCATGCTCAAGGACTGCTTCAACAACACAGTTAGTCAAAATTCACATTCCAATTTAGTATTTTTGTGGTAATTCGTCATTTCTCGGTGTGCCACGGACAATAAAATTCTCAAGAGTTGACTTATTTCATTGGTGAAATCGTTTTATATTAATGGACCCTGCATTCACACCTATTCACCAAAATAAAATTGAGCTTGTGCTTATTTTGTGCCTATAGAAAATTTAAAATAGTTTGTTTGAGAAATTATAGGAACTCAAATTTGAAGTTTTACAAGAGACATTAAAACATGGACTCTGAATTTATATCTCTACCAAAGACAACCCCCTAAGATACATTCAGAAAATTATGGAAATGTTCCTCAACTAAGCTGTTCATCCTGGTTATATCACTAATCAGTATAATCAGTTGTTTCCAACGACTTCGTGCAATCGAGAAAGTTTCGAGCCTTTCAGCTTTCAAGTCTACCAGGTTTTCACTGTCCCTCGCTTAAATTCATTGCCTGTTCTTTAATTATAATTGATACGTACATTTCAACTTTTGATTGGTGTGTAGTTATGGTCGGGTGAGGGTTTTAGCTCGGGTGAAAAGATCGTTAAGTGCTATACAAAACTGGAATTGATGTAGAGATTGTGAAATATAGAAATTGTGGATGCTTTGCAAAGTTGGGCTGAATGATATGGATATTGTGGCCAATAGCTAGAACAACAAGATTAATAGGGGATACCACAAGCGTTATTAGGAACCTAATTGGCGAAAATATATATAACTCGCATCGCTTGCTGTGATGTAGAGATTGTGAAAATATATAGAAA